>NC_056743.1:1747266876-1747494376 GCF_019279795.1 Protopterus annectens | reverse complement strand
TTGATAATAATGAGAAAGACAAAATATCAACTTCAGATATGCTCCATTGGTCTGTTGTGGAAAAAGTACAAAATAGCATTTCAGACATGTTTTTATGTAACAGTAACACATGCAACAAATAACATGCATTTAATAAACAAACTAACCATGAATTATCTATCTCAGATTTGTTTCTTTAACCATTATGTAGATTACAATTGGGTCACTCATCATAGCCAGTTGAATATGATCTCTAAATGTATTCAAGAAAGTCACCTTTAGGGCAAAGCTAAAGAGCTGAATTTCTTGAATCTAGTTCTCGAACTCATTAACAAACATTTATGATCAGAGGCCTGATGACAATTCTTTGTTTCACATGAAGCGTTAGCTGCCCAGTGTAATTCAACTTTCAGGGAAAAAAGTGTAAGAGTGTGAAATGTTTTACAATCTTGAAGGCTGCAATGCACTTAGCACTTCCACAAAGATATTGGGAAGAAGCAATGAGAACCTCCAATCAAACAACAACTTGTGCTTGCTAGAGTCCTTCTGGATGAGTCCTCTATGCATCTCTTAGGGAACTTTGTTTTGTTCACCCGCTCCCTACTTTCTACCCATACCTCTGACATAACTAAGATCAGAGTCTTCCTGTAAGCCAAAGATTTTTAAGCAAACATAATCTTTTATTGCTTATGGTCTTCTGTTGAGATATAGTGACACAGAAATGCATACCCACATCTAGTGGAGTTTGCATTTTTATTAATAAATTGCCTGTGATTATGCATTCTAGAGCCAGTAGACTGAAATGGCTGTTTTTCAGAGGTAACTTACATATCCCCACAATGCACTGATAAAGAGATGTTGGTAAATGTTTTTGTATACATTTTTGTTTTGTCTATGCATGTGTTCAGTGTCTTCAAGTTTTTATTTCCATCATTACTTGGTACACACAAACCTCTACCGTACATATAATCAGGGGCTTCTGGTAAGTCAAAAGTTTCACAAAATAAATCGTATCCCACTGCTTATGGTATGTTTGATAAGCATTAAGAACAATGTCTGCAATACTTAGTGAAGTTTGAGCTAACTATGTTCATCACAATGGTTTGGCAAAGGAAGATTGTAAATATTTTTATACATATTTCTCTGTTCTGATTGCCTGCCTTGGTGTCTAGCAATGCCTGTTATAAAGAATATGTCGGTTGTCAGTTTATAAAAATGTTCATGCTCCTATTTTTGATTTAATTTCTATATTATGGGAGCAAGGCTTAATTTATACTTTAAAATGTAACTACCAATATCATCATCACAACAGTGCAGGTAAAGAGCTATTTTGGTGGGACGTAATAATAATGTGTTTTTTTCACAGGAAAGGAAATCCATTCTCTGTTTGTTATATAATATTTACAAGAACATCCACATGCACACTCACACCCACATGTGTGCACACATGATAACAGGCACCCTGTATAACATAAAATATAACTGTCTAAGACTGAACAGGATAACAACAAAGCTCCATAGACCTTTCATAACAAATACTTACCATCAGTGCCCCTAATGATAACTCTTTGCTATAAATGAAATGTTAGCTGCCCAATGTAATATAACTAACACAGGGAAAAGTGTAGGAGTGTGAAGTATTTTACAGCTTTGAAAGTTGTATTTTAGTCTGTAGTCATTCCTGCTGGTAAGTAATAATATATGTTGTATTTTAGTCTGCAGTCATTCCTGCTGGTAAGTAATAATATATGTTTCTACCTACAAGCAAATATGTCTTTTAACTGAAAAATGCTGATGTAATTACATAAACTTTTAACATCACTACATACTTTTCTTCTTTTGTTGTTGCTACTATGGCACTACCTACATACAGAGAACAAGTTCATCTCACGGTTTAATTCAGAGGATTTAGTACTAGGCACTGTTAATAAATTGCATTCTGTACTTCTCAGTTTAACTTAATCAGACAGTGCTCCTGACTTCCCTTTAAAAATACATACATCAGCCTTGCCGGTTTATGGGATTGACAAATAAATAAAATGTATGTAAATAAAATTCATCAGCAGCTAAACAAGAACTGGAATGTAAAAGATGGGATGGGGATAGTGTTCACAGAGGAACGCATGACTCTTTAGTCAGAGACATAAATATAAATAATGCATTTGCTTGTTCTACCATTTTATGCCCATCAAATGTGTCTGCAATGATTAAATTACATAATTTTGTTTCATTTACTTCCATAAAGAGGCTTGAGAAAAAAAAAAAAACCTCCAGCACTGTTCGTCAGCCAAAGGCTAGAATGCTGTCCCCTACTGTCTCTAGAACTGAACTAGTTCTTAATTCCTTATGTGACACCTCCACTCTGGGCCAGTAATAGAGGCGCCTCAATCCTCACCACTGACATTGGAGGGGGGCGTTAACTTGGAACAAAAATGGATGCACTCAGTATTTCCAGATGCAGCTATCTGCATCAAGCACAATTTCCCTTAAAACCACACAGGGAACACATTCAGCCCAGGGTCTGGGTCTCTCTCTCCGTCTCTCCCCAGGTCCCCAATAAGGCTCCCTCTTGGCACAGCTGTAGAGTTAAGTTCTTAGCCGAGTGTCCAAACCAATTCCTCTAGCACCCTCTCTGTGAAATCAGTGTTTGTGTCCCTACTTCAAGTAGCTGACACACACACACACAAACACACACACACACACACACACACACACACACACACACACACACACACACACACATGGAAAAGGCTGGCACAGATCTACCTGCTGTGCCCCCTTCTTCCCAGAATATAAGGTAGTTATTACTGCCACCAGACACTACAAATCAGCTACCTAAGGCTCCTGCAAGGGTACCCAATTATACTAAGTGAAAGTAATATTAATACAAATGATAATGTTGAACAGCCAGGCTTCAGGAGTGGACACAGTGTAAACAATAGGTATAAGTACGCCCAAAGGTTAGATTTTTCTCAAAAGGACCAGTATAAATGAAAATTTAAATATATTTAATAATAAACAATAAAGGACTATGAAAATAATAAATATCTATTTACAATAAACACCAGAGTTCAATCACAGGAAATATTAAAAATAATACAGATGGACAGGTTCACACAGTTGCAGAAAAACAATACTTAACTATTTTCACTATATCTTCCAGACTGATCTAGACAATTACTGTTCCTACTTAATTAATAGAGCAAGGCAAGATGAAGCAGGTGAGGGATCTTTATATGCCATGTTCCAAGAAACAGACCACCCTGAGACTTCTGTCTCACCTAATATTAAAACATTATTTCTGTACAGAATGGCATCACATATACCTGGTCATCTGACTTCTGGTTCCCATGCAACCCCCCATTGCTAAAAACTGCCAGGATTTACCACCTGCATGTCAACAATATGCACACAAGAGCATTGCTCAGATCTGGTGCAGCTTCTGGAAGTCATAAAACAATTATAAACTTTTACTCTTCTTACAGAGACTAACAAACAATGCTTCTTTCAGACATTATATCTCTGGCTTCATTCAAAACTGTGAAATAACATCTTTATGGCCTAGGCCCAGTAATTTAATTTCCTACTATTTTCCAAAGCTGGCTGGAGCTGAGCTTTACCGCTTCTCTTCTAGTATCTTCTGTTAACACACACACACACACACACACACACACATATATATATATATATATATATATATATATATATATATATATATATATATATATATATATATATATATAATTCAGTTACAATACAGTCAGGACCCACTGTTGGTACATTTTTAACACAAGCAACTTTACAAATCCAATTTCAACACAAGCATCTGTACAAATCAGTTTGATATTCAAATAACATATAATTCTTTACTAAATTCCAGATATTTGTGTTGGCATGTTACACGTCCACTGCTGTACTTCTCCTAGCATAGCTGGCAATATCTCACATCATCATATCTCTTCCCCCTTTGAAGACTCAAGCTAGTTTTTCAAGTGACCCTTGAGGAAAATTTCTTGAGAGGAATGAGCCTATCTGGGAATGCAGTAACCCATACACTGTCTTGATAGCCCATCTGCATTGGCATTGCTAACCTCACTACAGTACTGCACTGTTATATCATGTGCCTGCAACCCTAGGCTCCATCATAATAACTTGGCATTTTGCTGGCTGGCTTGATGTAACCATATTAAGGGACTGTGGTCTGTAACTACAGTGAATTTCCTTCCATACAGATTGGGTTGAAGATTCTGCAGTACCCATACTGTTGCTAGATATTCTTTTTCTACTGCTGCATAACATTGCCCCCTAGGTTGGAGTCTACGCCTGAGATATGCCACCAGGTGCTCTTCTCCCTCTGCGTAAACTTGGCTGAGTACAGCTCCCACCCCATAGTTTAAAGCATCCACCTGCATAACAAATTCTTTACTGAAATCTGGACTGGCTAACACAGGGGGTCTTCCCAAAGCCCCTTTAAGCTTTTGGAATGCCTGCTCACAGGACAGGGTCCACACTACCTTGTCTTGCCTGTTTTTCCTTATGAGGGGAGCAGCTATTGTACTATAATTGGAAACAAACTTTCTATAGTACCCCACTGTCCCCAAGAATGCCCTCACATGCTTTTTAGTAACAGGGACAGGCCACACCTGAATGGCTTTCTCTTTTGCAGGGTCTGGCCTAATCTTACCACTCCCCACTCTATGTCCCAGGTAGGAGACCTCTGCCATACCCACCTGACACTTACTGGGATTAATGGTCAATCCTGCCCCTTGCAACCTGCTCAGGACCTTCCTAACATGCTGAAGGTGCTAATCCCAGGAATGGCTGTAAATGGCGACATCATCCAGGTAAGCAAGGGCATAATCTCCTGTTCCTGCTAGAATATGATCTACCAGCCTCTGGAAGGTTGCTGGGGTATTTTTCTTCCAAAGGACGTATCAAACCTAAAGGTCCCCTCAGCCTATATGCATACAGCAACTCGAAGTGTGAAAAAACAGTGGATTTCTGAGGTAATTCTCTGTAAGCAAACAGCAGATGGGGCAAATATTTGTCCCACTCTCTCTTAAACTGGTCTGCAAATGCCTGTAGCGTGGTCTTTAGTGTACAGTTTAACCTCTCCACAAGACCATTAGTCTGGGGTTGGTAGGGGGTGGTCTTTAGGTGCTTCACCCCACAGCGCTTACACAAACAAGCCAGCAGGTCTGACATGAAATTGGCACTTCTGTCAGTCAGTATTTCTCTGAGGAAACCTACCCTGATGAACATCTCTAACAAAGCTTTTGCCACCTTCAGTGCCTCAATGGAGGACAGAGCCACCTCCTCAGGCTATCTAGTAGCATAATCTACTAACACCAGGATATACTTCTTTCCTGTGAAACTTGGGGTACTTAGAGGCCTCACAATATCCATACCTACCTTATAAAATGGATCCTCAATCGTAGGCAAAGGCATCAAAGGAGATTTGACCTTGTATCCTGCCTTGCCTACTTTTTGGCACTGCTCACAGGTCCTGCAGTACCCTGTTACATCCCTTGTAATCCCAGGCCAATAAATGTTCTCCATAATAGGTCTCTTAGTACACTTTATGCCCATATGACTGGCAAAAGGAATGTCATGAACTATGGCTAGGACTGACAGATGGTAGGCTCCAAGCAGTGCCAACTGCTGTATTACCTCACCCTCTAGCCCTCCCTTATTTATTGTTATAGGTTCCCTAAGTTTGGTGACAACCCTTTCAATGTTCTGTTGCCTACGTTGTGCTAAAAGTTTTTGTGCTCGGGAGTTGTTATCAAAAATAGTTGCTTAACTCTATTCTTTCTAAACTCATGCATATTATCCAGATGCTACCTTATTTTTAATTTAGCACTCTGGATTTGCTCCTCCTCTTGTTCCATGAAATACCTCTTATTCTGCAATACTTTAATCCTTGCCTGCCTCTCTAAGTAATTTCTATTACTTCTTAACCATATCTCTTTCTGTTTTATTTCAAACCCATTTTTAAACTCCATTTCATTTTATCCCAGTCACTAGCTATAACTTTTGAAGATATTTCTGTCTTCCTTAATAACTCTCAAATACTTCCCACTACCCATTCCTTAAATTCCTCTCGTTTTACCAGGTAGGTAAGAAAGTGCCAGTGTCTTATTTTATTTCATTAACCTGGATTTTTATCTTAGTTTTTATTGGTGCATGATCAGAAATATTTATTGGATGTGTGTTGAAATTTCAATTAAATGCACATGTTCCTGTGAAATATAATTTCTATCCGGTCTAGCCCAGTTACTGTACCTTGGAAAATGATATGTAAATCCTGTCCAAGTTCCTACTACTGAATTCATATCTTCTGTACCAAATATTTTCATAAATTTCTTCAGAAATCTACCCTTTTTTGTTGTCCTGTCCCTTCTAGGTCCCCCGATACAGCCTCACTACAAATCAAATTCTAGTCCCCACCTATAAATAAAATTATTTGCTGAAAGCTGATTATTTCTCCCAAATTTTTCTAACACTGAGACTAAATTTCCTTTCTTCAATGTAATACCACCATGTCTCTTAAAAAAATATAATCTCATATTTGCTAATGTAATTTTTGCCTCAAACTTTGATGTCATGTTTAATGTACTGTATTTCATTAATATTTTTTGAGTTTTGGTACTGTACTTTTAAATATGTTTGTATCTATATAACCTTGTACTGTATTTGTAAAGATGATTGTGTCTACTTAACTGGGAGCTTTTCTCCTCAGGTCTCCACTGAAAATGGGCTTTGGCTCAGCTGGACCAACCTGGTTAACAAATGTCAGATAAATAAATAAATAAAAAATATGTCTTTTTCCTCATCTATCACTGTTGGAACCCCCTATCAATTAGTATAATTGCTTCCCTTTTCCTCTATCCCAAAGTGTCTGCTGAGTATCAATTCTGCAATCCTCTCTTCGTCAAATTCATATGCTCATTTCTTTCCAAATGTGTCTCCCGCACCATTGTTATTTGCACTCTGCATTTCTTAATACAATTCAATACTCTTGCCTTTTTATCTACACTTTAAGGCTGTTGACTTTCCAGAATAATATGGACAACAGAGCCACCAGTTTTGTGTTTCATACATGTACTAATTGTTTGGTAGGTTGATCTTTTGTACAATTATTTCTTCTCATCTTCTCATCTCCATTTGAACCTATTACATAATTTTTAAATCTTTTTGTTTTAATGAAAACCCTCACACAAAAAAAATAAATACAAAAACACCTCATCCTCTGTTAATTTGGAACAAACACACAAAACTGCATACATCTTCAAGACATGAAGTTTAACCCTGCAGAAGAGAATACTTGTCATGAATTGACAGCTGCACCTACAGGTATTATCAAACCTAACATAAAGGTTACCCATTCTAAAGCACATGCTACAGTCTCTGCTTCCACTTACACTGATTGCTGTCTTTTCCTTTTTATCATTCTTCCCCTCCCAAATATGAAAAACAGCTTGTATACTTTCAGAAAACATTAACTTTTACCCCTGAGAAAAAATGTACTTGCTATCTTTAAATACAACCAAATTGTACACTGGTCTATTAACTTTATTAAAGTATTAAGGCTGTTAGGGAGGTTGTTACCCTTATTCACTTCCCATAATTTCAAACTTCATTATTTCATTGACCTGCTTGTCACTGTACCTTTAAGTTTTGCATTTCCTTCAGCAAAGAGTACTCAGAATTCTCAAGATTAAGTGCTTGCACCTGCAGACAACTTGTCCCTATGGAAATGTACTCAGAAATAAATATTTGTAAATTTCAATCAGTAAAGAATGCACAACTGCCCTCTGCTGCGGGCATCTCAACTCCACTGAACATTTGCCAGTGGAAAACAAACAAGCTAATATCTTTGCAGTTGTAAGAAGCTTAGCATTTTCATGGCTTTCATCACTTTTGTCTTATTTTTAAAGTGTACTTGCTTATAAAAACACCTGTGTACAGCTGAAGCAAAAGGTAGTAATCTAAACATTCACCCACATAAAATAAAAAGAGAAAACATCCTAATTTTACATATAATATAATCAGTGCACTTTTGCACATTACCCCCACCCCAGCAGCCCAGGATCACAGCATATGAACATTAAACTTGCTTTTGCCCAGCCTTTTTTCTCATTATACTCTAAAACCTATATTTCTTAACACTAAAAAGGTATTTATTTACCTTAATATATTTAAAATGCATCTAACTTGCTATTTATATCATGAAATGTTTTATACAAATGCTAATATGAACAAAATGTGTTTTATTTAGTTCCCCCCCCCCCCATTTAGTGTCCTTCTAAACATTGATGATATAAAGTGGTGTATATGCTTTACAGTTCATCCACAAGTTTAACAAAGTCAACAAAAGTCCAGTGCTTTTCATCCACTTATTCTTGCAAAAACCATATTTCAGAAATGTGATAAGATGCTTTATAGACTTCCATTTATTCACTAATTTCAGAGTTGCTGGTCTTCTTCTTGTTATCTCCATCTCCCAATACCAGACTCTGGTTCAAGTCCAAGGTACTGCTGATTTTCCTAGTCATCTCCTGTGTTTTGTGCTGTCTCTCAAGCATATTCCTTTAGAACACTGGAAGAAGTTTCAGTGGCAAAGTCTCTCTATGAACCTTACAGTCAGAAGAATGAGAAGTGGAGTCCTCTTCAGTTCTGTGTCTTATCCTTTGGGCTATCTACTGCTTCAAGGGTATTTACAAAGTATCTGGCTCCATTAACTGCTTATTGCAGATGTCAGTACATTCACATCTTTCCATATTTGGTTGATTATCTTGTATTTGCAGACTTTTATCAAGTTGTCAAGAGCCCTTGACAGGTGTTCTGCATCTTTTACTCAGTATGGGTTTCAAATGAACTCACAGAAATTTTCTCTCATTCTGTCTATCAGAATAGTTTTTCCTATGATCTTTGTTAGATTCTGCCTGGGGAAGAGCATTTCTTCCTCCAGATAATGTGAAGATGCTTCAAAAGTTCTTCTTGAGTTTTTCCAATCAAAACCAGGTATCTACCAGGGATTTTTCAGGATTCTGGGATACATGGTGTTTATGATTTTTATGATTCCTCCAGCCAGACTTCACATGAGAAAAAAATCAGTGATACGAAAGGTCAATCTGGACTCAGCACCTACACCCTTTCATTTTTTCAGATCTCAGTTCTGGGGTTTGTAAGGTAGGAGGTCTTATGGTGGGTAGACAGATTTCTTGGAATCCATGTCTCCCATTCTCCCTTCTTTGTCTTTAGTTTGTCACAATGGAGCTTTAGACCTGGCATGGGGAGCTGTGCCCAAGAGGGAAAAGTGCAAACCCAGTGGAATAAGCTGCACAGACAAAAGTATGTAAAATTCAAAGAGATTATTTCAGTAATAAATGTTTTGAAAGCCCTAAATCATCTCTGGTCTCCTGGACATTTGCAAACTTTCACAGATAACACAACACTGCTCTTATCCCCTTTGCAAACTTGCTATGATAGACTGAGAGGTAGCATCTCAGTTCATTTTGACACTTCAGGCTTCATACATTCTGTCAGAGCAAAACATTGTAGCAGACAAGCTAAGCAGAACTAGGACAGACCCTCATGAATAGAAACTGCACCTGGTGATTTTCCAGGAACTGACCCAACTGTGAGATCATCTCAAGTAAATCTGTTTGCTTCCTCTCAGAACAGAGACATTCTGCTCCATCATTCCTTGCAAACAGGCCTAGAAGATGGATTATTTCTCATTCACATGGACAGGAATATTTATTTATGATTTTCCTTCTTTTCCACTGATATCCAGGGTTCATGTAAAGGTTCAGAAGGACTCCCCAAAAATTATGGTGGTGACTCCCTTTTTCATCCAGGCAACAATGGTTCTCCCTTCTTTGGAAACTGACCAAGGGCAATCACAACACGCTTCCCCACAGACTTGATTTACTCACACAAGACACTGGTTGATTGATACACACCAGCTTAAAATCTCTACAACTGACTGCCTGGATGATAGAATTTTAATTCCTTTTAGGCACCTTTTTTTCCCTGAGGACATGCAGTAGATAATGAAGGAAACTAAAAAAAATCTGCTACTAGAAAATCATATTTGTCTAAGTGGAAAAGATTTTCACTTTGGTGCCACTCCAAGGACTAGGATTCTTTTATGCCTCTGGTTCTTGATTATTTCTGAGTTCATTGTGAGTGAGTTATTGCCTCTAACTTCTTTTGCTCTTCTATCGAGTCATCTGTTGGCCATTTTTGCTTGGATGCCCTTCAATCCGTCTCTTTCTTCATATTCCCAAATCAGGTAATTTTTAAAGGGATTTTATCTATCCATCCACGTAGAAAATAGTTTGTTCCTCTTTGGGATCTGAATTTCATACTTGAGAAGCTTACTCTTTTTCCATTTGAACCAGCTCATCAGGCTGATTTGAGGTTCTTAAGAAGGAAGACTATTTTAATCAGTTCTCTGACTTCTGCCAGAAGAGTATCTTGAGATACAAGCTCCTCTGTTGAGTCAAACCTACCTCATTTTCAGAAAAGACAGGGCTTCATTAAGAACTAATCCTTTTATGCCTAAAGTGGTCTGAAACTTAATTTATTTATTTATTGATTTATGTACTGACATTTGAGGAAAAGTCCAAATTGGTAGGAAACGATTTTCAGTGGAGGCCCAGGGAGAAAAGCTCCAAAGTATTACAAAATATTTTAAGATCAATAATTTTACAGTCTTTAAAAATAATACAAAAACAACTACAGCTAAATAATTGTACCAAATTAGACATGCTATAAAACATTGTTTGAGAATAGATACAAGTTATATGACTTTACTTTGATCCATTCTATTAATCTTCCTATCTTTTGTTTCAGAACCCAAAACAAGAAAGAAAGAATTCTTCATACTCTGGATTTTCACAGGCAGCTCAGATAGTAACTTAACAAAACTCAGTTACTTGACAAAACTTAGTCCTTCAGGAAAGCAGATAAGCTGCTTGTTACCTTTGAAGGTAACAGGGCAACCAGTGTCAAAGCAGACAATTATGAGATGGTTGTTATATACTATTTTTTTTGCCGTTCTCACCATAACAAGCCACTTTTAGGCAGAATTAGGGTCCATTCCACCTGCAATCTTCTCTCTTCAGCCCCCTTTCTGTGGCTGTTGTATTGTATTACCAGGGTGTGGGGGTGCTTATATACTTACATAAAACACATAGACATGTACATACACACACACACACACACACACACACACACACACACACATATATATATATATATATATATATATATATATATATATATATATATATATATACACACACACACACATGTATATATATATATATATATATATATATATATATATATATATATATATAGATATATATATATATATATATATATATATATATATATATCTGTATGTGCTTAGTATACATTTCCTAGCATTTTTCCTTTTAGGGCTATTGCTTTTCTTCTTGGGTTAAGAAAGCTTTGAAACATTTGATGTTCTAACTGCCCTTTACATGAAGCACTGCTCAAGCTCCTGGCAGTTGAGCACTTGGGCAGTGCCATCATGCTTTGAAAAGCTGGCTGGGTTGGTCAGATCCTTGGTAGTATAGAACCCAAATAGTTTAGGCTACTGCAACAGTGATCTATTAGAACATCAACTGCTATGGCAAGTTTACTTACACAACTGTACTTGCCACATATAAGATAACCACATGGGGTTTCTGTGATGGACCCTTCACAGTTGTCACAGAATGCAGACCATCTAGTTCCTGTGATTGATATTTTTCAGGCCTGCAAATGTTATTTAGTGTGCCAGATGGATACTAAGAATCACTGTCACGTCAATCCTTTCCACGTAGTCCTTTTCTTGGCAGCAGCCACTGTGGAAGCTACTGCTCTGGGGCATGGGCAGGTAGTTCAGGGTATCTGGATGTCCTTGGAACTATCCCTTCTCATTAAGATACTGAAGGTGAGATCAGTCCAGTTTACCATTCCAGCAGGATTTCTTACCATATTGGCTGTCTTTTGTTACATCAGTGAGCAAGACAGAACTTGAGCATTTTAACACATCGCTCATGTTTAAATAACACTCATGTTTAAATTAATTTTGTTGTCCTGTGTTTCTTAAGCTTGATCGTCCCAGTATTCATGTGGATAATGAAAGTTGAAGGCAGAATGTAAAAGAGTTGATATTTGTGCAGTGGCTACCTGGTCATCCATTCACCCCTGTATGAAACAATCCCAGAGCAAGACTTCCTTTGATAGGAGCACCTCAACATACATTTTGTCCTAAACTCCATTATTCCATTGTTTTTGTTTGTTCTGTTTCCATATATTCCATGGGCTTTACTGGTTCTTGTTTTTTTCCTATTGACCTGCCTGTTGCAGTGACTCCCTCTGAGATGGTATCTGTATGTGAGTTTTCTCAATGTCTGTAAATTTTAATAAATTCTTCTGTGGCATATTGATTATTTACTGCCCTCTGTCCCTTTTGCTACAGTCCAAGCTGCTTGAATTTGATCATAGTTTAAAACTACAGAATATTTTTCTATATCTATATCTATCTATATAGATCTATATCTATCTATATAGATATTCATGATTATATTTCTTTACATGGCCAATGAACTTTCTTCAGCAGAAAATATGTCTAAAAAGATATTCGTCAATCAGAAACATCTAACAAAAACTAAATTGATCTTAAATATCAGTGAATGGCATACATTTGCGAACACTTAAACAAAACAAAAACAATACTTTTTGTGGAGACTGTCCAAATCCCCAGAAATTAAATATACTAATTCCAAGGCCCATAACTGTGGAGAAAGAGGATAACACCTGGAACTGTATTATAGACAAACCGTTGCAATTTGACTATAATATAATTCAGTAGCTGTAACCATCAATGAAATTTACTAAAACCAGTGGTACATGGTATATGCATGCTGTGAAAACAACCATAGACACACACACACACACACACACACACACACACACACACACACAGATATATATATATATATATATTTTTTTTTTGTTTGTTTGTGTCTTTCGGCTTTTCCCGGTTAGGGGTCGCCACAGCGGCACTCCGGTCCGCTAATGATTGGCAGTAGATTTTTACATACTGGCTTGCTGGGCCTAATGCACAACCTTCAACGAAGAAATGCCCATTCATGCATGTCGCCACACAGAAGACACTCTAACTGAGAATCGAACGGGCAACGTCTAACTGTGAGGCGACAATGCTACCGCAGCACCACCACTGCAGTTACATATTATAGATAGATAATACAGATATTTCTATCTTTCTCTCTCTCTCTCTCTCTCTATATATATATATATATATATATATATATATATATATATATCTGTGTGTGTGTGTGTGTGTGTGTGTGTGTGTGTGTGTGTGTGTGTGTGTGTGTGTGTGTTTCTGATTCTACTGTATTTAAACAAATTCTTTACAGAGATGTAGCGCGATGTATTAGTAGAGTTAATATATTTCTATTTGAACTGCAAACTAATGATGTTATTTCTGTTGATCTGTTAAACTATTTTTCCATACCTTGCCCTAAAACACCTGTTATATATGGCCTACCTGAGGTACATAAATCTCTAACCAACCCTCCCATGAGACCTATAGTCTCTGGTAGAGGCTGGTTAACAGAGCCTATTTCACTTTATCTGCAAACTATATTCAGTCCTTTTTTAGTTTATGTGAAGAGTTTTATTAAGGATACAGGTGACTTTTTTAAGTAAACTTTACACTTGGCCTCAAGAAAAGAATATAAATCAATGTATTTTTGTAACCTCAGATATAAAATCACTCTTCACTGTTATTCCTAATGATTATGGCATTAATGCTATTAGGAATATTTTATGCAGATACAGCAAATTCAAGGGCAGAGAAATAGAAACATTATGCAAACTGCTTGATATAGTGCTAAATAACAATATATTCATTTTCAATTATGTTTTTTATTATCAGATTACTGGTATTGCAATGGGGACACCTGTTGCAAACACGTATGCTAATTTGACTTTGAATGAATGGGAAGAAAAATATGTATACAATTGTCCTATTGCATTTAAACCTCATGTTTTGTTTTATAAGCATTTTGTGGATGATGTGTTTTTTGCTTGAGGGAGCACTCCAGAAATGTTAAATGAATTCTTTAATCATTTAAATACCACTACTACTTTTTTAAAAATTTGAAATGACTAATTCAACAAACTAAATACATTTCGTGGATGTACACTTAAGCACTATCCACACAAATTTATAAAAAAAATCTCACAAAAATAAATATTTGCATACCAAGAGTGTGCATCCTAACCATACATTTAATGGTATAGTAAAGAGTCAGTATAGCAGGGTCAGCAGATTGAACACTAGAGATGACATATGTATGGAACAGTTGCATGACATGAAATATGAATTTCAACAGAGAGGTTATGACCCTAAGTTATTATTAGAAGAAGAGAAAAATGTTCTTGATCAAAGAAAGAGCAAAGTTAGACTTTATTTTTCGTCCCCACAAGATAGCATTAATGTTCCTAGATCTACTACGAACCAGCTGAGGTATACTACTACCTTTAGTCGATATACACCTTAAGTCAGAAAAATAATTTATAATAACTGGGCTATTTTACAAGCTTTACCTGAACTAGGTACTGTCATTTCACCTTATCCAAAATTTGCTTATAGAAGCTCCATTAGTTTAAAAAGTAAATTGTGCTATAAAGATCTGCAAACTTGAAACGCAAAAGGGACTAGAATTAAATAAAAAGGGCACATTTCCATGTATGAACTGCTCTGTATGTAGTGTCATTTGTAAAGGTACTACATTTACACATCCTGTAATGCAAAAAATCTTTTCTTTTACTTGTACAGCAACTTGCAATACAAATAATATTGTTTATTTAGCTACATGTGATAAATGTCCAAGTTTTTATGTTGGCAAATCAACTAGAAAATTACGTGAGCGTATCACTGAACACAGATCAGATACTAAAAGGAATATCCTAACAAATGCTATTGCAAAACATAATGAATAAGTACAAAGCTTGGAAATCGCAGAGAAGTAACTTTATTAGCTTAAATTAATGCTATATTCAATATGTTTTAATTTTTTACTTGGCTTGGAGGCTACATGACAGTTTCTTGAATACTTCATCGTGGAATAGATAAATCGCGATCTTCTGAGGCAAGAAAGCTTGTAGGGAAAAAGAGAAGAATAAGGAGAGAAAAAAGAAAGTACATAAGGTGAAGATACAACTGAGTTATGCTGCCGCTGTTCTGTTGGTGCTGCCAGAGCCAGAGTCATGCCGATTTTATATGCACACGCTTGTGGAGCAACAGAGACAGAGAGAGCTGCGGATGGTCTGAATCTACATAACGGAGCAGGAAGAGGCCAGGAAGCGGAGAAGTGTGTTTGCTTTAAGAGAATGCTAGTTTGGTGGATTTAGCAGTTTTACGAATGACGGACTGGGAAGGGACTTTGCTGAATTCTAGCACTGGTCATAAGGACTCTTTTGTCCCCAGAGACTGTTTTTTCTCCGGTGACCCAAGTGGGTCGGTCTGATAAATTTTTCACAGCTTCCATCAGTTAGTGGACAGCAGTGATGCTAATCTCTGGTGGACACTTACCCTAGTGTGCTGCACTTCTTATATGCTGTACAAAAGCAACAAACAGGATTCGTGCCAGTACAAGTAAGAAATAAACCAAAGGGCAACAACATCTGTTTTATATGTTGTATAAGTTAGTTAGTTATTCAACTGTATCTGAATAGAATATCAATAGTATAAGAAACCCTACTAATGTATGCATTTACTATCTTATCTATTTTGACATTGAAATATTTATTTTAATTGTATTCTGCCTGATGTCATTGTATAACTTAAAAGATTTTGTTTATACTGCATGTAATTAAAATTAAATCACACTCACTCCATCAAACCCAAAACACCCTCTATTCTAACCACAAAACTTCATATGACTCCTCTCCTTCTACAACTATCCACAGACCTCTAACACAGAAAACTCAATTACCATGTTACCAACACCACTCTCCCACAACCATATCATCCCATTACTCTTGCCTTCTCTATCCATCTGTCTTTACTTTATCTCCATCAGTACCACTTATCACCACCCACTTAACACCATGTACTGTATCAAATCACCCACCCTACCATACACCACAAACAATCCCTCCATACCTGCAAATACACAACTAATTATCTATTACCCTTTAATCTTACAACTCATCTCTCCTATCCATTATACCTCACAATCTAAAAAACACCTTAGCCTCAAATACCACTTCCTAACTTCATTCTACCTTAAAACCATCACCAGCATTTCAGCTCAACTACTACTAGGAGGTGATATTCACCCCAACCCTGGCCCAACAAACAACACCCATACCACACCTGACCCCAGTCTCCCATTTAAACACAAATCCACTGATATACTCATACTAAACCTAAACATTCGCAGTATCATAAATAAAATAGAACAGTTACATGGAACCATCTCTGTATATAACCCAGATATTATAGTGATTACAGAAACATGGCTTAAACCCCACATTAAAGATAACTTCATAACTCCACCTGGTTTCAATATATTAAGAGTAGACAGAGCTCACAGAAAAGGTGGTGGCATTGCCCTTCTTTACAAATCCAATTTAAAAGTTCAGCTACTTCAAAAAGAAACCCCAGATTTCAACACTGCTGAGACCCTATTCACCAAAATCCTACTAAATCAATACAAACAACTAAACCTACTCAGCATTTATATACCACCAGGAGACAACATTAAGACACTAGAATCTATACTCCACTGGGCTTCCCATTCCCTGTCCCAAGAAACTGTACTCCTAGGTGATGTCAACATAGACTGGAACACCATACACTCACCCATAGCTACCAACCACATAAACCTATATAATTTCGTACAACTCATACACTCACCCACAAGAATTGACAAAAGCACAAAATGTGAATCCACCTTTGACTGGATCCTGACTAACCAGCCCAGTACTGACCACCTATCTGGGATACTACCTGATTCCCTCAGTGATCATAACCCAACCTTTCTCCTTCAGCACAAACTAAAATCTATCAACACCTCCGCTCTCTTACAAATCCGCTTCCACAAAAACTTCTCCCCAGTACAATTCTCAGAAGCCCTAAAATCCTGTGACTGGGCTCCTATAAAAACCCTTCCCCTGGATATTGCAGTAGAATACTTTAATGCCAAATTCCTAGGGATTTTAAACCAACTAGCCCCACTGAAAACAATAAGACTGTGAAGTAACCCTGCTCCCTGGTTAAACAAAGCCACTAAAATCTTACTCAAGATTAGAGACAAAGCTTGGTTAACTTGGCAAAAATACAAAACTCCCGACACTAGACAAAGCTTTGCTGAGCTCAGAAATAATGCAAAAAAAAACAGGTTAGGTTGGACAAGATAAACCACTATATTTCCCTACAAAGGAAACATAACAACAACCCACAGAAATTCTGGGCTGCAGTGAACAACATCCTCCAGCCTGGAAAAGTCACCACACCACCCTCAGATATCAAAGGTATTGATTCACATATAGCCTCTAGTTTCAATAACTACTTTACCTCTTCAATACTGAACCTGGTAAGTGCAATATCACTCACAACCCAACCTCAACCCTTAAACTACCAGACTAACTCCACCCCTTCACACTCACCCCAGTACCAACATCTACCATTCAAAATCTCTTAGCTAAACTCAAACCTACCACCCTAGCTGCAGACAGTCTTCCAGCTAAATATCTACAAATTGCATCCAAGGCCATCACCTACCCCGTCTCCCTACTTATTAATAGATCTGTCACCCTGCATACTATTCCTTCATTATGGAAAATCTCATATATCATCTCCCTCCACAAGGAAGGTCCATCTACTGACCTCTCCAACTACCGTCCCATTGCAATCCTATCACCTTTCTCAAAAATTCTAGAAAAATGTATCCACCACCAACTCCTTACCCACCTGCTAACCAACAACCTTCTAACTAAAACCCAGCATGGATTCAGACCTTCCCATAGCCCCAACACTGCCCTAATGAACTTTTCCAATACCATAAACTCGCACAGGGACCAAGGAAAGCTGCTCTCTGCCACCTTCTTAGACCTATCCAAGGCATTTGATACAGTTTCCCATAACAAACTCCTCACCTGTCTAGCAGAACTCAACCTTGATGACCCTACTCTACAATGGTTTAACAGTTACCTAAACAACCGGTCACAATCTGTCAAATGGGGCAACTCCCTAGCTCCTCCACTCCCTGTCACATGTGGTGTCCCACAAGGTTCAATCCTTGGCCCCCTTCTCTTCAACATATCTACAAATAATCTCTATCTAGCTACCACTAAAGCCAACATTGTCCAGTATGCGGATGACACTACCCTAATCTGCTCAGCAACAAACATTCAATTACTTCAAAGTAAAGCCCAAGAACCTTCACTGAGGTAGAGAACTGGCTAAACAACTACCAACTAATACTAAACCCCCCAAAAAATAGCTAATACTATTCCACCCAACCAAACACTGCAACGCCACCTTTACCATCATGTCTACCAATAGCACCCTCATCACTCCAGTAACTGAGGCTAATCTCTTAGGCATCACTATTGATCACCAACTTAAATACAACAAGCACATATCCCAAACTATCTCTAAAGTCCATAAAAAAATAGGTTGCCTATATCATTGCAAACTATTCCTAACCCCTGAGATCAGAACAACAATAGCCAGAACTCATCTCTTATCAACACTACTTTATGCCTCTCCAATTCTCACCAATATTAACAAAACCAACCTGAACAAACTCTCTACATGCTACAATAAAATAGCTAGGTTAGCTGCCAATAATAGATCACATTCCCACCATTGCCTATCCCTAACTAAACTGCACTGGTTAGAATTTCCAAACCTCCTACGCTACCATCAACTGATCATAGCCCATCAAATTCTCTTCCATCCGGGAAAGTGCCCTACCCTTGCCGACATGCTAAAGTTTTACAACCCTAAAAGGGAGCTACGTTCATGTATCAAAAACCTGATTGAAGTTAATCCATGCAATAACAGTTCTGGGGAGGCATTATTCTCCCATGATGTTGCCAAAGCATGGAACACCCTCCCACCTGAACTCAGGCTACAAAGTCACACAGGCACCTTTAAAGGCCTTCTTAAATTACACCTCAATACTAACCCTCTCTGCAACTGCAAAGACCCCCCTTCAAGACCCACTTTTCCATATGTAAATGACCCATTGAAGCCTTTAATGCATACCCTATACTCTCACCTGAAATGTACTTTTTGTATATATTGTAAATAATGGTACTACTCCTGAGTATCTTGTTGTTCTACATAATTGTTTTTGTACTTCGTTGTTTCTCTTATCTTGTATGCCAGTTTTATTGTTATCTAAAGCATGTATTTACACTGTTATTTCTTTGGAGCTTTTCTCCCCAGGACTCCACTGAAAAAGGACACATGATGTCCAGTTGGACTTATCCTGGTAAAATAAATGTTAAATAAATAAATGAATAATGTAGAACTTGGTAGTGCACATACTTTCTCATTTAAGGCTGTAGACATTTGTTATACCAGTAAGAGAGGGGGCGATAGAAACAATGACTTAGAGACTAAAGAGTATAACTGGATTGTTAGATTACAAGCAGATAGTACCCCAGGTATTAATTCTACAGTATCAATTAAACCTATTTTAAAAAGTATGCAATTATGCCTTAAAAATAAAAATTATATAGGCTGTATTTTTATAGCCTTTTTATAAGCGCATTTATTCCTTTAAAATATTCTTTACTAATGAGATTATTTAATTGATAATGATGTTTGGTTGGCTGTTTGTTATCATGTGACACTAATTTTAATTTAAATAGCAATGTGTTTGATGTATTTGTATCACACTGAAGAAGGAGTAATCCAAAAGCTTTGTGTTTTTGACTACGATTTATTGCTTTTTATAATAAATTCTTTGGATGTAACTTTGCCATTTTTCTTTGCTTGTTTTGGTCTTTTTCGTGAACGGCAAGTGCATTACAGATCTTTGTTTTCTCTGTACACACACACACACACACACACACACACACACACACACACACACACACACACACACATTTTTTTTTTTTACTTGTTAGTACTTTTTCTTGTAGGTGATACTTAGCTTAATAAGTAGCTGAGACATGGGGACTGATGAGAGCATGTTCCCTAACCTAGATGCATAGTCACTAGTGATCCCCATAGACATGGATCTTGAGTAATTTTAATGACCCATGCATTAGGGCATAGGCAACAAGTACTTTATCTTATGCATCGTGTAGTCTTAAGAAGGGCCGATATAACATTTTTCTCTTATTTATGACTTCTCTGTCTTGTGAAACAGAGGAGTCTGAGGCTCTCCCATTAGAAATGGACAGGGGTAAAACTATTCTTCCACTAATTCTTTTCAAAAAGAGCCATACTTAGGTCTTTCAGCACTGGGGATACTCTGAATTGGCCTAAGTACCTCTTGTCTTCCTCTCAGAAGTCACTTAATGTCCACTTGGTGGCAAGAGAACAGAGATTTGGATAAACGTCTTCTCTTTCCTCTTTATTGAGGAATGCCAATTAAGAACGTGAAAGCGTAATGACTTTAGCCCATCACTTGTTCCTTTGCAAAATCATAAGGTACATTTGTTTGTCTTTCCTGCTGCTCCACATAAAGCCAGAAGATAATATCTTCTGTTTATTTTTTATTCTGATAAGAAATCTTAGTTATTTTGTGACACACGAGAAAGGAGTTATAGTGAAACCATCTTGTAAATGTGTGTTTTGAATGCCTACCCCATATCACCCATTTTCTTCCTTCCTTAATGTTTCAAGATTTTGAGAATTCATCCTTATTGCATTCACCATCCTTATTGCATTCACCAATAAAACCGCAGTGGTACGGCGGTAGCATTGTTACCTCACAGCAAGAGGTTCTCCCGTTCGATTCTCGGCGTGGCTTGAGAGTGCCTTCTGTGTGGAGTCTGCATGTCCTCCCCGTGGTTGGGTAGCATTCGAAAGACATGCATGCATAAATGGGTGTGCCTTCGTTGAAGGTTGGGTGTTGAGCTGGCACCTCGGCGTTTCATAAAAATCCACTGCCAATCATTAGCAGACCGGAGTTCCACTGTGGCGACCCTTTACCGGGAAAAAGCCAAAAGACCAGCAACAACATCCTTATTGCATTCACCAGACTAAAAAACTGCCGAGAAAGTGTGCTACACAGCCTCTAAAATTAAATTTTATGTGGCCAAGTGCAACTTTAGTGCCATGGGCATGGACATCTTATTTATGGCTGTGAATGCAAAGCGTGCCTTGGTTGCACTTTTTTTATTATCCCTGAACAGTTGTCAGAAAAAGATTATGAATTTCTCATTTACGGATGAGGTCTTGTTTGGCTGTAATTTCCAAAGGTCTTTGTTAAAGATCTGTAATTGTGCTGAAGCCCTTCCAACTTAACAATAACTTCATACTCTTCAGTCTTAATGGCAGATGTAAGGCTTTTGCAAAAAGAGACAGCACACTTGTGTAAGATGAACTTACCATAACAGTATATGTTTGAATGATCAGTACTTCCAAGGAAGGCCAGCTTCCAAAACTTCAGGGTACCTTTGACACATCCAAACTGCCAAGCAGCTCAAGCTGAACTGACTAAATAACAAGTCTGGGCACCAAGCCCTTCAGAGCTTTCCTGTCAGCAGACAGAGGAGGTGTAGCCCTGCAAGGACTATGCTAGGAACAGCAAAAAAAAAAAAAAACAAATGTTCACACCTTGGCATAAAAAAAAACATAAAAAATAAGGGAAATGGAAGGAGGGAGCAGCTACTGCAGCAATGATCATTTGAACATCTGTTGTTACAATAAGTTCATCTTACACAATTGATGTTCATCATATTGATCACTGCTGCAGTAGCTTTAGCTATATGGATAGACTAACCATAGCTAATTATATTTGGGAGGTGGAAGGAGAAGAGTCCAGGAACTCCTGGAGAATGGCCCTAGCAAAGCTTGATCTGTACCAAGAGAAGGAATCAATCTTATAGCACTCTGTAAAATATGTAGTGTACAGAGGACCAAGTAGCAGCTTCTAGAGTATTTCTAGATTCCAACCCTTTCCAAAAAGCCATAGATGAAGCCAAGGCCCCGGTAGAGAAGACCTTGACCCCTGCCTGGAATAGATTTGTTATGGTGAGTATAAAAAAGGTAAAAGCTTAGACAACCACTTGGAAATAGTCTGTTCTGACACAGATTGTCCCTTCTTCTTACCCTCTCAAAAAATAAACAATCGATCTGAAGATCTGAAAGATTTAGTTCTGTCACGATACTACCTGAGTTGCCTGTGGGGAGACAGATAATTTGGCTTAAAGTAAATTTGGATGCCACTTTAAGCATCAAATAAGGATTAGTTCTGAGAGAAACCCTGTCCCTTTGGAAAATGAGGTAGGGTTGACTCACCATAAGAGCTTGCAACTCAGATACCCTTCTTAAAAGATCAGAGCAATCAGCAAAACTGTTTTCATTTTAAGAACCTCAAGTCAGACAGATTAGTTGGTTCAAATGGATCAAGTGTTAGCATCACTAATGTAAAATTAAGATCACAAGGAGGGCCCACTAGTTTACTTTGTGCCATCTTACGCAAAACCCCTTTCCTGGATATTTTGACATGATACTGCCTTGAAAGAGGAGGTTCTGTGAGCAGACATGCTGAAATGGCCAATAAATTAACCTTTTTTTAAACAAGAGGCATCTTTATTAAATTATCACTTAGGACATAGGCGATCATACATTTATATAAATGAAAACAAACCATATTGACTTATCTTCAGCTGCAAATGTTATATATCACATATAATCTTCTGTAAAGTCATTGTCAATCGAACATTATATAGCTCATTCAATTCCTGCCTTCCCTTAAACCTCATTCCTCCTCCAAAACATTATTCTGCATGTATTGTTCCCACAATTCCCATGTTTATACGTAATTTGATCCTACCCTTTTTTTAAAGATTCCACTTCCAGATCTTTTATCTTGGTTACTATATTCACTACTCCTAGTATGGTTGGTTTAGACTTGATTTCTATTTTCTAGTAACTGCTTTTTTTGGCAGCTACCAGAATTACATTCAGCAAGGCTTTACTATGTCTAGGAAATTCTGATTCTGTATCACAGCTCAACAGATCATTTCCTTAATTACAACAAGTCACTTGCCCAATATTTTCTGACAGAGTAGTCTGCAGGGAATTTTAAAGCTCCTGAAAATATGTTCCTAATTACCTATTTCTTCACCATCACACCTCCATCTACCTGAGGAAAAATTCTTTGGAGTCTGCTCGGGGTATAACAATACCTGTGCAAATACTTCTAAGCAAAAATCATAAATCTTCTAGACTTTGTTGCATATGCATATTTCGGAGCCATACATATACCCGACCATTGTTTTTTTTTTTTTTTTTTTTGAAAATTGCTTATCCAGTCTCTCTTCCCAATCCTTTCTATCCTCCTCTGATTGATTCCTATAGTTATCATGCATATTTTATATGTCTGCTGATTATCTGTATTGTTCTAGATTCTACTAACAACTCTAGCAGTGGTGATATTTCACTTTGGATCCCCTCTATTCCTTTCTCTTTGCCTGTACTCTGATATCAATCCTTGATAGGGAAGACAGTCCTGGCCTGTTCCCATCCTATTACCTTTCTCTCTCTAAATATTTACTCTGGATACCTTGGCTCCTTTATCAGTTTTCTTCCAGACCCCTCTTGTCTATTCTCTGTATCCCTAATTGCAGTCATCCTTATTGGCAGAATCTCCTTCCTCCATTCCTGTGTTACCTTAGTTCTTAGAATACTTTCTGCTACTTTATGAATATAATATTTTGTATGGTTATTGTTATTCTCCTTAAGGATCTGCATCTGAAATGCCAGTCTCTCCTTATTTTTTGAACTTCCCCCATTTCATCATCATCATCATCATCATCATCATCATCATCATCATCATCCCTCTCCATGTTGAATTATAGCTTTCTGCTTGTGCTATGTATAGGAGCCTTAACTGTGTAGCTCTGAAATACCCCATTCAAATCCAGTAATTTCAAACCACCTTGTTCTATTGTAAGGATCAACTTATCTCACTTGGCTCTCGCCCTGTTCACCTCCCAAATAAAATCCTTCATCTTTTTATTAATTGCTATCCACAACTTCTCTTCTTGTTGATAAAAATATGCCTGACCTGTGTATAAAATGAAAGGGACTAAAAACATTTTTACTGCTTGTATCTTGCTATCCATATCCATAAAACAGAGCTTCCAGTTTCTCAGCTTTTGCATTATCTTTTGTTTAGTCTTTTCCCACATATCCTTAGCTGCCATAACAGAATCCTTTTTAAACTACTCAATTTTATCATGTTCCCATATATATGGGTATTGCTGAACCAGTTAGTGGGTGGGCACATAGTTTACAGCTACTGCCTTTATTTTATCTTGATTAATTTTGTATCCTGAAAAGACTTGAAACTGTCTCAGAATGTTCCACAACATTGACATGTTTTTTTCTGATTACATCAGGTACAACATAATATCATCTGCATATAAAGTCAACTTTACTTGATTACCATACCAATTATATTCTTCAATTTTCAAGTCCATTATTTTCTTTGCCAATGGTTCTAAATATAATGCAAATTACAAAGGGGAAGGAGGACGCCAATGTCTGGTTCCTCTGTTCAAACAGAACTTATCAGAGAGGACCTCCACACACATGCACACACACACACACACACACACACACACACACACACACACACACACACACACACACACACACACACACACACACACTTTAATTTTCGCATCCGATCCCTCATTTATTTTCCTAACTAACCATATTATTGTGTCAGGGAATGCAAATGCTTCCATTACCCTACTCATAAAATCCAAGCTTACTCTGTAAAATGCTTTGTCTGCATCAAGAGCCACCAACAAGAGTGGCATTTTCTTACATTCTGCTTCCCCAACATAATTTTGTTAATGTTGTCAAATGCTTGTCTCCCTTCCACAAAACCACATTGATCCATGTCTATCAGTTTTGACATCACCTTTGCTATTCTTTTAGCCATTATAGACATAGACACTTTATAATCATGGTTTAGAATTGAACTGAGCCTATATGAAGTTGGATCTGATGGGTTTTTACCAGCTTTACGTATTACAGCCACCACAGCTTTCTTCCAGGATGTTGGTGCTTCTCCTCCTTTTAAACTACTGTTAAACAAAACCTTCCAGATCTTTAGCACTTTCTTTCCTCCTAGCTTCTAAACTTCCACAGCAATGCTATTTATTCCTGACGACTTTCCAGTAGATTGGTTATACATCAACATTTTTATCTCCTCTCCTCCTATCCTAACTGCTAATAATTGAGCCTTATCTACCTCTGACCTTGGCATACTTAATTCTTCCATAAACAATTCCATTTGTTCTTTTTCTTGATTTCCACATTTCTCTGCCTTATACAGATTTGCATAAACTTTCCAAAATATTTCTAATACCTCTACAGAATCTCTGGCTATTTTCCTTGTTATAAGCTCACTTAGGCTGGCACCAGCCCTTTGTATTTTCGAGTCTATATTATATTTTTGAAAGTTTCAAACATCGAACACCATATGGTCGACACCATATGAGCGATGTTTGAAATTTCGAAAATATAATGAAAAAATAAAAATAGAAAACTATACTTACCTAAACACTGTAGGCAGGGGGCAAGCCCCCCTGCACCCCCCATGTGGGGGGGATGTGCCTCCCACACCCCTGCTACTTAAATATTCCTACTGTGAGATCACACTGCATTTAAGTAAAGGGAAAATATTCCTTACTGCGATTTCTGTGTTACGCGCATGATGTTTCGACTAATCGTGTTCACTCAATACACGTTTGCCATTTACAATTTTCGATCATGCAATAGGAACTCTGCATTTTCTGCTGCCTCAGCCACTGTGCTTTAAGCTTTTGTGCTCTGGAGTTATTATTGAAAGATAGTTGCTTATCAGCATTTTTTCTAAAGTCATACATATTGTTGAGGTAGTCCCTTATTTTCTCTTTACACTCTGCAGTTGTGGCTCTTCTTGTTCTGTGAGATCCCCCTTATTCTGCAATACTTTAACCTTTGTCCATCCCTCTGAATAACTCTTGCTACTTCTTAACCATATCTTTTTTCTTTTATTTCTACTCTATTTTTAAAGTCTACATTCATTTTATCCCACTCTGTATTTTCTGTAGAAATATATATCTTCCCAAATAACTCCTGAATAATTGGCCCTACCCATTCCTTAAATTCCTCTCTGTTTAATAGGTAGGGAAACTCCAATGTCTTATTTTTATTTCATTACCCTGCATTTTTATGTTAGTTATTATTAACTTGTATCTGAAATAGTTATTTGATCTGTAACAAAACTTTCAATCAAAAGCACTCATTCCTGTGAAATGTAATTTCTGCTAGCCTAGCCCAATGTTTGTACCTTGGGGAGCAATATGCAAAATTTTCTTTGAGCTCCTACTGCTGAATTGAAATCTTCCATATCAAATATATTCATAAATTTCTTCAAACATCTACCCTGTTTTGTTATACTTTCTCTTACAGGCCACCAGATACATCCTCACTATTGCAAATTACAGTCACCACCTATAAGTAATATTCCTCGCTGAAAGCTGATTATTTCTGCCAGAATTTTCTTAAGCTCCATTGTAGCACTTTTAGGTAGAATATCAATACATGCTAGTGTACTCCTCCTCCCTTGTGAGTAGCCTCTTCCAACTACAAATCTACCATTATCATCTTTTTTCCTTATCTATCACTATTGGAGCTCCTCTAGCAATTAATATAAGTACTCTCCTTTCCTTTGTCCCAGATATTCTGCTGAATAACCATCCTAAAAATCCTTTCTTTATCAAATTCATATGCTCATTTCTTTTGAAATGTGTCTCTTGTAGCATTTTCTTAATATAGTTCACTACTCTTTCCTTTTTGTATATACCTGTGAGACCATTCATGTTCAATGATAATATGGAAAGTGTTGCCATTTTGATAAGATGTAATTATACCCATCTGTTATATGTAACATATTTTTTAATATCTAGTTTCAGCTTTTGTGTTTCATGCATGCACTAATGTTTGGAAGGTTGACTTTTATGCAGATGTTTCTTGTCATATCCATTTGAATCTATGCCACATCTTACAAGACTTTTTTAATGCAAACCCTCAAACAAAAAACAATCACAAACATCCCTTCCCCCCAGAATAGCACCATAACCTATTAACTTAATACAGACACACAAAACTATGTTCCTGTTCAAATAATGAAGTTTAACCCTCCTAATAGGAACAATTCCCCAGATTGATAGCTATACTTATAGGTTTTAATTGACCGATAATTAAGGTTATCCATGCTAAGAGGCATGGTATGGCCTGTTTTTCTACTTACACTAAATGCTGTCTGTTTTTGTCTTATTTTCATTCCTCTCCCAGATGTAGAAAATAACTTGAATGCACTCAGAAAACATCTTTTAGCCATTGGAAAAAAGAAGTATGCTGTTTTTATTGCTTTCTTATCAGCTTGTCTCCAGAGACAGATGAAAACTAAATACAAAATTGCTTTCAGCTACAAGCTTCTCATGTTGCATTATGAACATTTATTTGCTAAA
Source organism: Protopterus annectens (assembly GCF_019279795.1). Classification (NCBI taxonomy): domain Eukaryota; kingdom Metazoa; phylum Chordata; order Ceratodontiformes; family Protopteridae; genus Protopterus; species Protopterus annectens. The sequence continues at coordinate 1,747,466,605 of NC_056743.1, read as the reverse complement.
AGAAAACTTTTCATTGCCTTCAGTGTTCTTTTATTTATTTGTGTCCATGTAAAACTTGTTGTTAGATCAAGCCAAGGGCCTTAATCCAGTTATTGCTCTATGCAAAGTTAAAAAAAGCATATGAATTTTACTTATATCATGATATGTATACTTTTACAACCTGTCCTTCCCCTCAGCAACTTAAGATTACAGACTATTATCTTAAACATGCTTTTATCCGGGCTTTACTCTCTTTTGACAATGCAGTGCCTACATTTTTTAAAACAAAACAAGAAGATGAAAAGAAGAAGGAAAAAAGGGCTCCTGTTTACTTTAGTATTCCTATAACACACAAAAATAACTGGAAATACTTTACTGTATAACATTATAAGATACAGTATATGTCATGTTTTATAAAAAATGATGTTAAGAAGGTGCAGTGGTAGCGTTGTTGCCTCACAGCAACAGGTTCTCCCATTCGATTCTCAGCTGGAGTGCCTTGTGTGTGGAGTCTGCATGTCCTCCCTGCAGTCGAGTGGCATTTGAAAGACATGCGTGAATGGGCATGCCTTTGTTGAAGGTTGGGCATCGAGCTGGCACCTCGGCACCATAAAAATCTACTGCCAGTCATTAGCGGACCAGAGTTCCGCTGTGGCGACCCCTAACCGGGAAAAGCCAAAAGAAGAAGAAGACTGTTAAGAACAAAAATTGTTTTTCTTACAGTTACCTCTTTCCTTCATCTTCTCCTCTCCGTAATGTTCTTCCAGACATTAATGATATGAACTAGGGAATATGCTTTGGAGTCCCCTACATATTTAACAAGTCAAAAAAGTCTAATATTTCCAGGTTTTCTTGTTCAGCTATATTTCAGAAATGTGACCACTGCTTTGTAATCCCACATTTATTCATTAATTTCTGAGTTGTTGGTTTCTTCCTTTTGATATCTATCTACCAACTCCAATCTCTGGTTTATTTTCAATGCACTTCTAGTTCTAGTCATCTCCTGTGCTTTTCTCTGTCTCTCAAGCATTTTCCTTTGGAACATTGGAAAAGGCTTCTCTGGGATAGTCTGACTATGAGCTTTATTATCAGAAGATTAAGAAACAGAGTCCCCTTCTGTTTGACAGCTCACTTTTTGTTGGACAAACTTCTTTACTTCCTCCTTAGTATGTTCTGCATCAAAAATGACTTTGACCCTCCAGGTAAAAAAATTCTGAAGACAGTTTGATACAGCAGCTTGAATCTCACACCTGCCTCTTGACATTCCCTGATTGCTGGGAAAATTTGCTCCTCTTCTGTGTGGTGTACAGTGAGTAATCATTTTCCACAAACACTCTACTGTCTCCAACTTTTAGCACTTTGTCCTTCTGCCATGGTTTATGTCAGCATAAACTCTTTCTGCTGGTAGGATCGCATATTTACTATTAGAGGTCTTGGCTGCTTTCTGATGGCTTGGTTTACAGCATCCACACAATGGGACCTTTCAATTAACAACTTCTGCTGTGGGAATACCAGTCCAGTTGCTTATTTGTGCTTTCATGAAATTACTACAGTCTCTTCTTTCCAGATTCTGTGGTACAGCAGAAAATTAAAGGTTTTCCATATGTGCTCTGTCCTCTAATTTTTCCATTCTTTGAAACATCTATTCTTGGGCAGTCTCATACTCAGCCAGCCTTTTATTCATTTTGACATCTGATTTTTGCAGTTTTATGAGCTCATATGAGTATCTGTTTAACGCTTCTTCCATTTTTCCAACCTTTTATTTGAGTTGCTATTCTCCTTCAGTGGTTAATGTATTTTAATCAGCTCTAAGCACATTTGACTTATTTTTCCTCTAGGATACTGAAAGTCATGTCTTGCACCAAAGCTGGAGCTTAAACTGCTTTTTGCTGAACAGCTGCAGGATTTTTCTTCCCCCGCCTTTTGTGGTTCATTTTCCTTCAGGTTCTCTAAATTTATTTGCTGGCATGCAGGCAGTGTACTTACTAGCCAGTAACTGAAATATACCCCAAAAGATAAATTCACTGGCTCTCTTTTCTGATTTTCTGTTATCACACTGGGAGAGCAGAAATTAAGCTGTTACTTAGTGTGCAACCATCTTGGATGAACACCTATAAATGAACTCTGATAGAGGGATAAGAAAGGCCGTAAGATAGTAACTCACACAAATACTGTAAAACTAGAAAACAACTATCCCTGAATGGATGCTAGTTATGTTGTTGGAACCAACTAGAAAACCTTTTCCATTTGCTAATATATGATTTTCTAGTAGCAGGCTTTCTCTTCCATTAGTACCTGCTGCGTGTCCTCAGTAAATGGGTGCCTAAAAGGAATTAGCACCCTATCATCCAGGCAGTCAACTGAAAATGATTGATGTTGGAGTATATCAAACACCCCTGCTCTTTCTGTGAGTAGATCCAATCTGTGAGGAAGCTTATGGTAACTGCCTCTGGTCATTTCTGAAAGAAGAGAGAATCATAATTGCCTAGGCCAGAAGGTAGTTAGCACAATGATCTTGCCTCATTCCATCTGAATATTCAGAAGTACCCTGAATATTATTGGAAAGGGTGGTAAAGCATACAGGAACATTCCTGTCCAAAGCAAAGAAAAGACATCTGTCTTCCAGGCCTTCTTGCATATAGTCCTAGAACAGAATCTTGCCAGTTGATTGTTTAAAGTGGAGGCAACAAGTTCTACTTGAGGAACTCCCCTGAACTAGTTTCCATTCATGATGATCTGCCTTATTCCTACCACACAATCTTACTCTGATGGAAAGTAGGACATCTGTAGAATGAGACTGTACTATGAAACTATATCTTAAGCTAAAATGGCTAGTCTGCAAAGGGCGTACAACCTGGTTCTCCTTGCTTGTTGAAGTACCACATGACTGTGGTATTGTCTGAAACCACTTGAATAGGTCCTGGGGGCCAAAGCCGGTTCAGATAGTTGAGTGCCTTGATCAAGGCAAGCTTCTTCTGGATATTTATGTGTTTGCATCTGACCTTTGTGTCCAACACCCCTAACACTTTTATCCCTCCTGAAACTGGTCACCAAGCAAAGTCTGAAGAGTCTGTGGTGACTACTTTGGAGCAGAAAGGGAGAAGGGGAGATCTGGATTTAAGGATATCTGTTGTCTCCACCCAAAGATTTCTCTTTTGACAAGCCCCAGCACTGAGGTTTGAAAAGATAAACGGTATTGATGCTGAGACCCACGCAATTTCAGATACCACTGTATCTTTCTCATGTGGAGCCTTGCCAGGGGTATCATGACAATCACAGATTCTATGAGATCCAAAATCCTGAGGTATTCCCTTCCAGCTGTAATTAGAGCTAGACACTCTGTGAACACTGTTGGTGCAGTGCATAGTCCAAAGGGTAAGGTAGAGAACTGATAATGTGATCCAGACACACAAAACATTAGGTAACATCTGGAGTCTGGATGAATATGGATGTGATGACAAGCATCTTTTTAAGTTTAGTTTTACCTGGAAACCAGAAAGAGGAACATGAGGTAACAGATTGTGAATTGACATCATTTTGAATTAGGGCACTATCACAAACAGGTTTAGGAAAGAAAGATCCAGAACTGGTCTCCAAGCATTTTCTTTCTTTGGCACTAGGAATGTCCTTGAATACCACCCTATTTGTAGGTTTAGTATATGATGAAGAACAGGTGGGTACAAAAGATAGATTCTGATTTGGAGGATGAGGAATGAGCCCCTGGAAAGGAGGAATTTCCTCAAACTGCCATCTGTGACCTTGAAGAATGATATTCAGAACCCATTTATGTGAAGCAATATGTTGTCAAAGAGAAAAATGTGGATTAAGACTTTCTGAAAGAAAAAGGGGGCCAGAGTGAGAGCGGGTCACAAGGGCTCTTGAATAATCAGACAGACATACTGACTGTCCTTGGTTCTGAGAGGTTAGAGACTTCTTTTTGGAACTCCCTTGTCATTCCTTCTTAAACATGTGTTTACCTGAATTCTGTTGAGACTGTTTATTCTGTTTTCTGTCGAAACTGAAAGAGGAGAAAGAAAATTCCTTGAACAATTAGGAAAAGGAGGGATGAAAATCCTAGAAATTCCCTGTATCATCTTGCCCTTTCATCACACCTTTTGATCACCTCTGTAGCAGAGGAGCCAAACCCTAAATCTCTGTCCAAGGATAACTTAAAACCTCAGTTTTAACATCATTTGGAATGTTCTGTGAATGCAGCCATGCATATCTCCTTCAAACAGTAACAGTGGCCATAGCCCTGGAAGAAGTAACAACAGAGTCATACACACACTGCAAACAATGAGTAGTGACCTATGCAACAGAAGAAACAAAGTTATATAAAGCAGATTTCCTCCTAAGAAGAAATTGAAAGTAAAATGTTCCTCATACTTTTACATTTTGTCAGAACAAACTGTAACCTATGACATGCCTGACAATTGAAAACTCTGAAATCCAAAGTTACAGAACTATGCACTTTTTTCCCATACTTATCAAAAATGTTCCCATCCTTATCAGAAAAAGTAGGATTGGAATTAACTAAGTGCTTAGCAGCAGGGGAATCAACTAAGGCTATAGCTGTTGGGTCAGGTCTGGGAATAGTGTATAAAACTTGAAAAGACTGAGGAACTTTATACATCCAATCTGTCTTTTTAAGTGCAGCTGGCTGACTGTCAGGAAAATTGCAGGCAGTAACGCGCATGCATCCTCTTAAGCAGATAGAACAGGACAGAATAGCTGTAGGTTCCAGAAAATCCTTCTAAAGCAACTCATAGTATTTTCTGAGAGACTGAAACACCTTGTTCTCCCACTGGGACATTCTAGCAATAATCTCATAGAAAGAGATACCCTCCGAGGGAGAATCAGAAATGGAGCTCTCCTCTGAGTCTGAATCAGAAATCTTAGAAAAAATACTTGAATTTGCCCCTGCCCCTTTGTATTCAGATACAGAATCCTGAATCTCATCAGGGAAAAAGGAATATCTCTTTCTTTTGCCGGAAACTATTTTACAAGAAGAAGCAATAAGAGCTAGACCCAGTAAACTTCTCCTGTCTAAGGAAATTTGAGGAGGAGTAGACACATACTTGTTTTTTTGTTTTTTTTTATTTATTTATTATTTATTTATTTGCATTTGTTTACTGGGAAGGTCCACTGGGCCACAGTGAGCCTATTTTCAGTGAAGGCCTGGGGAGAAAAGCTCCACAAGAAATTAACAATACACAATATAAGCATAACACAATGTAAGAATAACACAGAGCATACTCTTAACAATATTCAAAATGTAACATACAATACTGTACAATAGATCAATATGACAGTAGATTAAGTAGGAGAGTTGCAGTTGATAATTTAGAGTCAAGGTTAAGTATTGCAGTACAAAATTAAGGATATAGTGGTAACAAATAGGATGTAGGTATCATAATTATTGTAAGTGATTAACACTTATGAAGTAAAAAGTTGCATATAGGTGGTAAATATATCAAACAGTGCAAGCAGTCTAGTTAAGTAGAAGTTAAGAGATAGAAAGAGTTATATATGAGTTGAGATAGCATAAATATATGGTGGTGTAGAGGAGGGAGTCAGGTTTTAGGAAATTATGTTTTGGCACATGTGCGCTGCCATAGAGAGAAAGATGTTGTCTCAGGGACTTTTTAAAGAGAACAGGATTGCTAGTAGTCCTAATTTCTATTGGGAGGGTGTTCTTTTAGTTATGTACTTACCATAACTTCGGATGTATGGGATCCATCTCGCCTACATTCATAACTGATGGGCTCGGAGCCGATCCATCGGCTCCGACTCGGCCAACTAATACACTAGAATGAAGTCTCTTATTGGCTGGGCTACCCTCTATCCCAGGATGCACCACACCTGCTTCCCCAGATCTTGTTTGTTCGCTTTCATACTTACATGCAACACAGAAAAAATAGTAGTTACTACAACCAACTAAAGTTCTTCAAGAGAAGATCTCCAAATGGAACTACATTTCCTCTAAATCCGAACGGAAGGGGGAAGGAGGGTAGGTATGAATGTAGATGGATCCCAGACATCCGAAGTTCTGGTAAGTACATAACTTAAAGATGTAATGGGATCCTATCTCCCCTACATGCATAACTGATGGGACAGCGTCCCTAGCACCTTAAATCCCGGTGGCTCATTGGAAAACACTCCTGAGAACTGTGGAACCAAAGGAAGCCCTGCCTCGAGAAACCACATCTAGCTTGTAATGAGAAATGAAAGTGTGCGGAGAAGTCAGGTAGCAGCACAAATATCATCTATTGATAATTTGGAGTGAAAAGCTACAGAAGTAGCCATTGCCCTGGTAGAATGAGCCCTGACTGGAAAGGGAAGCTCTTTGTTAGCCTGTGAATAAATGAAAGAGATGCAATCTTTAATCCATTTAGCTATGGAGGTTTTAGCTACTGGTTGACCCAATTTGTTTATTGCAAAGGAAACAAACAGTTGATTTGATTTCCGTGTCTGAGCAGTTCTATTCAAATAAAAATGCAGTTGTCTATGGACATCCAACTGATGAAGGATATATTCTGCGTTATTGGAAAACTCGGGAAAAAATACAGGGAGCTCTAGAGCCTGTTGAATGCAGAAAGAAGAAGCTACCTTTGGTAAAAAGGAGGGATTTAATTTCAGGGACACTCTATGTTTGTGAAATATCAAATAAGGAGGGTCAGAACAAAGAGCTTGAAGCCCTGAAACCCGCCTGGCCGAAGTTATGGCCACTAAAAAGGCGGTTTTCCAGGACAGAAATTTCAAATCATGAGTAGCAGCTGGTTCAAAGGGGCGGGCAGTTAAGGCAGCTAGAACCAAATTTAGGTCCCAAGGGGGAACAGGATGAGATATCGGGGGCCTAAGGAGCCACGCTCCTTTAAGGAAAGACTTGCAAAGTTTGTGAGACATTAATGAAGGTTCAAAAGAAGCATGAAAATTAGAGATAGCCGCTAGTTGAACCTTAATCGTGGAAACTGAAGAGCCCAACTGAAAAAGAGAGGCCAGGAAATTCAAGACCTCCGATACTGGGGCGGTAAGAGGGTCTATACCTCGTTGCTGAGCCCAGAAGGTGAACCTTTTCCATTTGCTGGAATACAGTTTGACAGTGGAAGGTTTGTGAGAGGAAGACAATATGTGGATCACCTCCGGAGAGAGGGAATTGTCTCTGACTAAGGATGGAAGCGGAGTAACCATGCCGCCAACCTCAAGGACCTGAGAGATGGGTGAGACTGTCCTGACTGATGAGTCAACAGGTCTGGCACCGGGTCCAGAAACCATGGACCTTCTACCGCATACCTCCGAAGGAAGGGGAACCAAACCTGACGAGGCCAGTGCAGGGCAATCAAAATCATGTCACTCTCCAGGTAAATTGCCTTCTGTATCACCCTAGGCAGGAGGGGAACCGGAGGGAAGGCATAAAGGAGACCGGGGGGCCAAATGTGGGTTAGAGCGTCCCTGGGAATCTGTCCCTGAGAGGGGATCAGAGTGAAGAACTCTCTGCACTTCGCATTGTGGGGGCTGGCAAACAAGTCACAGCAAGGGAGACCCCAGTTGGTGAAGATTTTCGCAGCCACTCTTTGGTTGAGGGACCACTCGTGGGGTAACAGGATGGTCCTGCTTAGTCTGTCCGCAATCACATTGGATTTCCCCGGTATGTGCGTTGCCATTAGGAAGCGGTTGGTAGCTACCGCCCAGTGCCAAAGTCTCATGGCTTCTCTGCACAGTGGGTATGACCTGGTCCCACCTTGCTTGTTTATATACCAAACCACCGACATGTTGTCGGATAGGATAGCAATCGGACCTTGCGGGAGAGCGTGATGGAGAGCTTGTAGTACCAAGAGTACCGCTCTCATCTCCAGGATATTGATGTGCAAATGCGCTTCCTGGAGTTGCCATGTGCCTTGGACAGACCTGTCCAGGTAATGACCCCCCCACCCTACCTGGGAGGTGTCCGTGGTCACAGTGGCAACGGGGGACTGAGGAATAAAGGGTCGCCCCTGGTCGAGATTGGATCGGAGGAGCCACCAACGCAGATCTCGACGGCAACTCTCCGTAATCATAACTAAGTGGTTCAAGGGGAGTTCCTGATAGGACCATTGAACCGACAGAAGCCATTGCAGCACCCGCATGTGCAGTCTGGCTAAGGGGACTAGGAGTATAGTTGATGCCATCGAGCCCAACACCTGTAGAATCAGATGGGCCGGAGCTCTTGATAGGGGGAGGCAGGATCGGACTTGGTTCTGCAAAACTTGAATTCTTGCTGCCGGTAAGAAGGCGCGCATCCTTTTTGTATCTAACTCTGCGCCTATAAAGGTAATACGCTGAGATGGCTGTAGTACAGATTTTTGCCAGTTGAAAGTAATTCCCAGGAAACGGCCCAAGGTGACTGTGGCCATGAGCGCCTGAAATAGTAGATGCTTGAAGGTGGCAGTAAGGAGCCAGTTGTCTAGATATGGAAACACTTGGAATCCTAGACTTCTCAGGTGAGCAGTCACCACTGCCAGACACTTGGTGAACACCCTGGGGGCTGTGGTGAGACCAAAGGGCAGTGCTCGGAACTGGAAATGACTGTCTCCCAGGCGGAAGTGTAAATGTCTCCTGGACTCTTGACCTATCAGAATGTGATAGTAAGCATCCTGGAGATCTATGGAGCACATCCAGACATCCTTCTCCAATAGTGGGAGAATGGACTGAAGGGTGACCATTCGGAATTTGGACTTTTTCACAAAGCGATTCAATGAACTGAGGTCCAAAATGGGCCTGAAGTCCCCTGTCTTTTTTGGCACCAAAAATAATCTTGAGTAAGTTCCTGATCCGATCTGATCGGTGGGGACAGGCTGGATGACTCCTTTTTCTAGCAGCTTTGAAACCTCTATTGCTGCCTGATCCCGCTGACTGGGTGGCACGTCCGGGATTTCCTTAAGGAAGGGGGCTTGATGAAGGGAATGAGATAGCCTCTGGTTATAATCCGAGCACCCACTGATCGCTGGTAATAGCTTCCCAAGCTTGTGGGTGTTCAAGAGCGACCCCGACTGGCTCCGAGCTGCACAGTCGGGCACCAACTCAGGGACGTTGAGTGTAGGAAGAACCACAAAAGGAATCACGGTCTCCAGAGTTACGGGGGCCTCTGCCGCCTCTGGGGCGGCGTCTTCCTGAATTCCCCCCCCCTGCCTCTAGAGGGGGGATCACTGGGTGGAGTAGGGAAAGACCTCTGAGTTTTCCTGAACCACATTTTCCCTCCTCTCTGGGCCTTGGGGTAAGGCCTAGAGGGAGCGGAAAAACGGGTCCCAACGGCAGTCAAGGTCTTGCCCTCCTGCTCGCACCGAGTCAGTGTGTCCTTCACCTTGGGTCCAAACAAGGATGACCCATCAAAGGGGGCGTCGGTGAAGGAAGACTTGAAGGCCTCCACAAATGAACACAAGCGTAACCAGGCGTGTCTCCTGAGGGCGACGCCTGTTCCCGCTGCTCTACTCGCCCCTTCGGCCGCATACGAGATGAGCCTCATGGACGAGTTCACAATGGAAAATAAGGTAGTCATCTGGGCGCCAACAGTGTGGGCTAGCGCCTCAGGTAGATTACCTGTGAGGGACTCACTTAGCTCTTTAAGGAGGTCCCTTTGGAGCCTAGTAAAATGACATAAGTAATTCAGCAACCGTAAGGTAAAGGCTGCTGAAGAAAGGGTACGCTTCCTGTACCTATCCATGCTCCTGGAATCCTTATTAGGAGGGTGGATAGACGTTGAAGCCTCTGCCACGTCCTGCTGTGTGGCAGATGCCACCACCATTGCATCTACAGGAACTCCTTTTGTTAAAAATTCCTTTTGAGGGGGGGCTGAAAGAAATTTATTTGGTCTTGCAGGCACCGGTTCCACAGAATCAGGGTGTTCCCAAGCCCTTCGAGAAACCAAATCAAGCAATTCATCGAAGGGCGGAGACACCCAGGAGGCGGAGGGCTGGGCCCCGAAGGCCTTGAGGAAGACTGACTCCTCAGCGGAAGGGGTTTTGGCCTGCCAATCTCCTCTCTGTCTCAGAATCTCAAGGATATCCGAGAAAGAGACATCATCCGAAGATGATTTTGGGGACCCCTCCGCGTCATCAAGGTCAGTGTCCAATGTGACAGACTCATCTTGGGAGTCTACGTGCTTCCTCTTGCACAATTTCTTCCATGGAGGCTCATCCGAAGCTGTTTCGGACGGACCCCCCGGAAGAAGGGAACCCCCGACGGGGGTATCCTCAGGCCCTGGGGCCCCGCTGTCATGGGACTGCAGTACACCAGTCTCCAGGTCTAGGGACGGTGAGGTGGAAGCCTGCTGAGCCGGCAAGGACATGGCCAGCGCGCTCCTCATGGCCTCAAAGGCAGGACCTCCAGACTCCATGGAGATCACTGGCCGAGAGGCCACGACGGCACTAGGAATTCCGGCAGCCGATGCTCCGAGGGGAAGACTAGGTACCAAGGCACCCAGTCCCAAGATGTTCCCCTCGGCCCCGGCTGAGGAAGTCCCAGTACCAAACCCTGAACCCGAGGACAGGGTAGGAACAATGGTCGGTGCCGATAGACCTCGAGGGGGTCTCGGTTCCAACCGTACGGCTCCGCCTTGCTCCACCATCACCGACTCCAACGGCTCCGAGGAGGTTGGAGGAGGAATCGAGTGTTTTGGAGGGGGGATCGGCTCCGAAGCCAACTGGGCCGGAGCCGAGACCATTTGTGCAAAAACTGGAGACTGGAAAAGCCTCTGAATAACCCTATCCAAATCCGAATCCGACAATTTTGAGGATTTAGAGGAAGTAGACAGGGGTCGAGACGACTTTCCTCTCGGCTCAGACAATGTAGGGGACCGGCTCCGAAAAGGCTCCAACACTATCGGCGCCGGATCCGGCACAGCACGAATAAGGATCGGCGCCGAAGGAGCTTTCGGAGCCGAGGGGGAAGAGTCTGAGCTGCACACCTCCACCGGCTCCGAAACCATCGGGACCGATGGGGGTGATTCGCCTCTCGATACTCCAACCTGCGGTTCCGAAACTAATGGAGCCGTGGAAAGAGGCATCGAGGCAGACCTCACCCTCGGCTCCGAAGTCAGTGGAGCCGAGGAAGAAGAGGTCGATTTATGCTTTTAGCAGTCGGTTCCGACGGGCTTGTCGGAGCCGACCTTTCTTTTAGAAGCAGTAGAAGATGAATCCAAAGCTTCCTCAAAAGAGGGCTTAATAAGACCCTTCAAGATCAATTTATTTTTTCGTTCTTGAAGAACCCTAGCAGAAAAAGCATGACACACACTACATGTCTCCTGCAAATGTTTTGGCCCTAAACAATATACACATATAGAATGACTGTCTGTAATAGACATTTTATAATTGCACCTAGTGCACTTTTTGAACCCTGATTTTTGTTCTTTAGACATGCTTATACAACTATGCAATAACACTATTGAATACCCAAATTTTGCGCAAAGAACAGAAGTGACTAAGAACACCAAACTGTTAGAGCGCGAGAAAAAAAGGGCACGAGCTCTCTAGAGAGAGATTTACCTCACAAGAGAAATAACAATCAGGAAAGAACACAACAACAACGGGCAAAAGCCCTCTAACTTAAACGGGCTTTGCCCGGAAGAAAAAAGGGAAATAATAACACAGACACTCCAGTAAGAAGGGCAAAGGCCCTCTAACTTAAACGGGCCTCGCCCGACCAACGATATATAAGTATCGACAATAACACTCAATCACTCACACAAAAAAAACACAAAATAGCCGTTAAAACAGCTGTTGTATTAAATTGTGAAGAAAACCCAAGGTCAAAGACCAGAAAAAGGTAATGAAAATACACTTAGCTCCAGCCAAGTCGAGACCACGTCTAGCTTGTAAAGCGGCAAACGAGATCTGGGGAAGCAGGTGTGGTGCATCCTGGGATAGAGGGTAGCCCAGCTAATAAGAGACTTCGTTCTAGTGTACTAGTTGGCCGAGTCGGAGCCGAGCCCATCAGTTATGAATGTAGGCGAGATAGGATCCCATTACATTCATAGTTTTGAAATAGTAAAAGAGTAGAGCAGCTGACCAGCTGAGAGGTTTGGTTTCTCAACATCCAAGAGAAGTTGGTTTGTGATCAGAGAGATCTAGTAGGTTGGTACAGAGTGAGTAGAGAAGAAAGGGGAGGGCAGATTGATGATTTATATATACATTTGTGTGCAGTGGTTAATTGTAAATATGTAAGATAGTGTGGAAGTTCTAGCCAATTTAGTTGATGTAATAAGGAACAATGGTGAGATGAAAATTTTGCATTGGTTACAAATTTAGCAGTTTTATTGTAGGATATCTCTAATTTGGATTTCAGAGAGGACTGGATATTGGTAAGGAGAGGTGCACCATATAGAAGAGATGGTAGTAGAAAGGAAGAGGCTAAGGACAGTTTTGCAGAATAATTTAGGAAGAAGTGTCTGTAGAGGATGCCCAATTTTTGATGTGTTTTTTGATATTGCTGTGAATATGCAGGTCAAATGTTAGTTTTTTATCTATGATGATACCTAGTAGTTTTGTATTAGGAACAACTCCAATGATAGTGAGAATGAATAGGAAAATCACTCTTGTTTATGGTGGTGTTTCTTTTAGGGGCAAACAGCAGAAGTTTATGTTTGTTGGGGTTTAAGGCAAGATGATTATTGGCCATATATGTTTAGATAGACCTGAAGGCATTTTGGGTGAGTTGTTATCGATCAGATATGGACTTAGCAGTGCAGATGATGGTTGAGTCATCTGCTTATTGGATGATGGTACCTTGAGTTAGAGTAGTGTGAAGGTTATTTATGAAAATGCTTTACAGAAGGGGGCCAAGTATGGATCCTTGGGTAACACCTGTAGCTGTGTTAAGAAATGGTGAGTAAGAATGTTGCCACTTGGTGGGTTGTTGCCTATTTGTGAGGTGATTTGAGAACCAGTTTAGAGATGAGGTGAGATGTCTAAGAGTGTAGTGAGAAGAAGGGAGTGGGAGACTGTATCAAAGGCCTTAGAAGGTCAAGAAAGAGTGAAGAAACAATTTTACCAGTGTCACAGGCCCAGTTAACTGTATCCATAAAGGATATGACAGCTGTAGTTGTACTGCGACCAGGCCTAAAACCATGCTGAGTAGGAGAAAGGATATGGTTATGAAGCAGAGATTTAAGCTGAGTGTGAATGCATTTTTCTAATATTTTAGAGATGGGTGAAAAGTTAGCAATGGGTTGAAAGTTGGAAATTTCAGCATTATTGCTGCCTTTATGGAGAGAGAAAATATATGCTTTTTTCCAAATTATAGGTACATGGGACTCCTGAACAGATCTATTGAGAGGTATGCTGATGGGATAAGCAATAGAACTGGCTGGAATTTGTAGGAAGTCCGGAGCTAAGTTGTCAGGTGCGTTAGTGCCAGGTTTGAGTTTAAGAAGTTTTTTTTATAGTGGAGGTTGGTATGGGTGAGAGAGAAAAACTAGGTAGTGTGGAAGTAATAGTATTTTGTGTGGATGGATTTGCAGAGGTGAGGTTAGTTTGTGGAAAGGTGGCAGTGAGACTAGCAATGGTATTAACGAAATATGAGTTAAAGAGTGAGGCTATTTCAGTGGGTGTTTTATCTGTATTTGGACAAGGATTATAATTAGTACCTGGATATAGTAGGGAATTGATTGCACTCCAGAATTTTTTAGGATTTTGTTTATGTTGGTTTTGTAGGCTAAGGTAGTATTCTTTCTTATTTTTGATGACTAGACATTTTACTTGATTACGTAGCTGTTTATATTGGATGAGGTTAGAGGGATTTTTGTTTTTTTGACATGTTTTCTATGCTTTGTCCCTGGCAGACATAAGTTGTTTAGTGGGTTTGGTAAGCCAGCTGGCATGATTAGATTTTACTCTCATTTGACGGAGTGGGGCTAAATTATTTAGGGTCTGAAGAAATATTGAATTGAAGAGTTCAACGGCATCATCAAAGGGAAGGAATTTTAGTGCATCCCAGTTGATGCTTTGTAAAGTTTCATTAAAGGTGGTCAGGCAGAAATGGGATAAGTCTCTAGTTTGCTTGTATTGGTGTTTACTTAATGTTGAGAAGGTTTTGCATATTAAAAAGGCAGATAGGTGGTCACTACAACTATTAGGTAGTGTCTCTGAGAGGGAGATTTTATTAAACTCAGAAACCATAATCTAATCCAGGATTGAGCCTTTGTTGTAGTTATTGCTGGGTCTAGTTATGTTGTGATTAGCTGGATAAAGTTATATAGGTTGATGCTGGTGAATGGATGCTGTTGGGAGATGTCAAGCCAGTTAATGTTAACATCTCCTAGAATCATTTTTGACAATAAAAATGGGTCCAGTCATATTACTAAAGGGAATCTTCCCTTGTTTCATCTCCCAGGACCAACAAAAGTGGCTCTCCCTTGCCCACTGAGGGAACTTCAACAGCCACAAAGGACATGACTAACCCTTGATCCACAGTGGCTGTTGGTGCTACACCAGAGGGATCTGGGATAAAAGATGATTGGTCTGAAGTACAACAAATGGCCACAGCAGAGTCGTCCACCTGTATGTTTTTTAAACAAGAAACATCTTTATTAAACCATCACTTACAACATAAACAATCATACATTTATATAAATGAAAACAAACCACACTGACATAATCCTAGCTGCAAGCATTTTACATCACAAACCATACGGACACACTCCCAGTTGCAAACATTATACATCACTTATAATTTACCCAATCATTTTCAGTCGTACATTACATAACTTATTTAAGTCCTGCCTTCTTTTAAATGTCATTCCTCCCCTGTATGTATTGTTCCCAATTTCCATGTTTTCCTATGTAGTTTGTCCCTACCCTTTTCTAAATATCTCAATTCCAGTTGTTTTATCTCTGTTACTATATTCACTACTTCTAATATAGTTGGTTTAGATTTTGACTTCCATTTTCTAGTAACTGATTTTTTGGAAGCCACCATAATTAGACACAGCAAGTCCTTATAATGTCTAGGCAATTCCGAATCTGTATCACAGCTTAGAAACATCATCTCCCTCATCACACCAGTCCACCCACCCAGCACCTCAGACAGTGTATCCCGAAGGGAATCCTTAAAGTCTTCCAACTGCACTCCCAGAAAATATGTGCCCAAATACCTTTTTCTTCTCTGTCACACCTCCAACATTTGCTGTGTACCTGAGGATACATTTTTCTGGGGTCTACGTGAGGTATAAAAGTATCTATGTAAACATTTCCAAGCAAAAATCCTAAATTTTCCAGATTTTGTTACATATTTGGGAGACATACATATATCCTCCAATTATTTCTTTGTGAATTGCTTATCCAGTCTCTCTTCCCAACCCTTTCTAAACTCCTCTGATTGATTCTTATAGTTATCATGCAATATTCTATATGCTCTATTAATTATTCCTTTTTAATGGCAGCTTCTGTTCTAGATTCTAGTAAAAACTCTACCGGTGCTGGTCTTTTGTTTAGAACCCCCTATTTCTTTCTCTTTGATATCAATCCCCAATAGGGAAGGCAATCTCTAACCTGCAATCCAAAAAATTCTTGGCTTCTTCTCATTCTATAACCTTTCCCTCTCTAGTTATTTAAGTGACCTGAATTATGTTGAGACTGTTTATTCTGTTTTATGCCAAAAGTGAAAGACGAGAGAGAAAATCCCTTGAGCAATTTGTAAAAAGGGGGCTGAAAAACCTAGAAATTCCCTGTATCATCTTGCCCTTTCATCACACCTTTGATCACCTCTGTAGCAGAGGAGCCAAACCCTAAATCTCTGTCCAAGGATAACTTAAAACCTCAGTTTTAACATCATTTGAATGTTCTGTGAATGCAGCCATGCATATCTCCTTCAAACAGTAACAGTGGCCATAGCCCTGGAAGAAGTAACAACAGAGTCATACACACACTGCAAACAATGAGTAGTGACCTATGCAACAGAAGAAACAAAGTTATATAAAGCAGATTTCCTCCTAAGAAGAAATTGAAAGTAAAATGTTCCTCATACTTTTACATTTTGTCAGAACAAACTGTAACCTATGACATGCCTGACAATTGAAAACTCTGAAATCCAAAGTTACAGAACTATGCACTTTTTTCCCATACTTATCAAAAATTTTCCTAACCTTATCAGGAAAAAAGTAGGATTGGAATTAACTAAGGGCTTAAAACCATTGGAATCATCTAAGGCTATAGCTGCTGGGTCAGGTCTGGGAATATTGTATAAAACTTCTAAAGACTGAAGAATTTTATACATCCAATCTGTCTTTTAAGTGCAGCTGGCTGACTGTCAGGAAAATTGCAGGCAGTAACGCGCATGCATCCTCTTAAGCAGATAGAACAGGACAGAATAGCTGTAGGTTCCAGAAAATCCTTCTAAAACAACTCATAGTATTTTCTGAGAGACTGAAACACCTTGTTCTCCCACTGGGACATTCTAGCAATAATCTCATAGAAAGAGATACCCTCCGAGGGAGAATCAGTCATTGAGGTCTCCCCTGAGTCTGAATCAGAAATCTTAGAAAAAATACTTGAATTTGCCCCTGCCCCTTTGTATTCAGATACAGAATCCTGAATCTCATCAAGGAAAAAGGAATATCTCTTTCTTTTGCCGGAAACTATTTTACAAGAAGAAGCAATAAGAGCTAGACCCAGTAAACTTCTCCTGTCTAAAGAAATTTGAGGAGGAGTAGACACATACTTGTTTTTTTGTTTCTTTTTATTTATTTATTATTTATTTATTTGCATTTGTTTACTGGGAAGGTCCACTGGGCCACAGTGAGCCTATTTTCAGTGAAGGCCTGGGGAGAAAAGCTCCACAAGAAATTAACAATACACAATATAAGCATAACACAGAATAACACAGAACATACTCTTAACAATATTCAAAATGTAACATACAATACTGTACAATAGATCAATATGGCAGTAGATTAAGTAGGAGAGTTGCAGTTGATAATTTAGAGTCAAGGTTAATATTGCAGTACAAAATTAAGGATATAGTGGTAACAAATAGGATGTAGGTATCATAATTATTGTAAGTGATTAACACTTATGAAGTAATAAAGTTGCATATAGGTGGTAAATATATCAAACAGTGCAAGCAGTCTAGTTAAGTAGAAGTTAAGAGATAGAAAGAGTTATATATGAGTTGAGATAGCATAAATATATGGTGGTGTAGAGGAGGGAGTCAGGTTTTAGGAAATTATGTTTTGGCACATGTGCGCTGCCATAGAGAGAAAGATGTTGTCTCAGGGACTTTTTAAAGAGAACAGGATTGCTAGTAGTCCTAATTTCTATTGGGAGGGTGTTTCATAGTTCTGAAATAGTAAAAGAGTAGAGCAGCTGACCAGCTGGGAGGTTTGGTTTCTCAACATCCAAGAGAAGTTGGTTTGTGATCAGAGAGATCTAGTAGGTTGGTACAGAGTGAGTAGAGAAGAAAGGGGAGGGCAGATTGATGATTTATATATACATTTGTGTGCAGTGGTTAATTGTAAATATGTAAGATAGTGTGGAAGTTCTAGCCAATTTAGTTGATGTAATAAGGAACAATGGTGAGATGAAAATTTTGCATTGGTTACAAATGTAGCAGTTTTATTGTAGGATATCTCTAATTTGGATTTCAGAGAGGACTGGATATTGGTAAGGAAAGGTGCACCATATAGAAAAGATGGTAGTAGAAAGGAAGAGGCTAAGGACAGTTTTGCAGAATAATTTAGGAAGAAGTGTCTGTGGAGGATGCCCAATTTTTGATGTGTTTTTTGATATTGCTGTGAATATGCAGGTCAAATGTTAGTTTTTTATCTATGATGATACCTAGTAGTTTTGTATTAGGAACAACTCCAATGATAGTGAGAATGAATAGGAAAATCACTCTTGTTTATGGTAGTGTTTCTTTTAGGGGTAAACAGCAGAAGTTTATGTTTGTTGGGGTTTAAGGCAAGATGATTATTGGCCATATATGTTTAGGTAGACCTGAAGGAATTTTGGGTGAGTTGTTATCGATCAGATATGGACTTAGCAGTGCAGATGATGGTTGAGTCATCTGCTTATTGGATGCTGGTACCCTGAGTTAGAGTAGTGTGAAGGTTATTTATGAAAATGCTTTACAGAAGGGGGCCAAGTATGGATCCTTGGGTAACACCTGTAGCTGTGTTAAGAAATGGTGAGTAAGAATGTTGCCACTTGGTGGGTTGTTGCCCATTTGTGAGGTGATTTGAGAACCAGTTTAGAGATGAGGTGAGATGTCTAAGAGTGTAGTGAGAAGAAGGGAGTGGGAGACTGTATCAAAGGCCTTGGAAGGTCAAGAAAGAGTGAAGAAACAATTTTACCAGTGTCACAGGCCCAGTTAACTGTATCCATAAAGGATATGACAGCTGTAGTTGTACTGTGACCAGGCCTAAAACCATGCTGAGTAGGAGAAAGGATATGGTTATGAAGCAGAGATTTAAGCTGAGTGTGAATGCATTTTTCTAATATTTTAGAGATTGGTGAAAAGTTAGCAATGGGTTGAAAGTTGGAAATTTCAGTATTATTGCTGCCTTTATGGAGAGAGAAAATATATGTTTTTTTCCAAATTATAGGTACATGGGACTCCTGAACAGATCTATTGAGAGGTATGCTGATGGGATAAGCAATAGAACTGGCTGGAATTTGTAGGAAGTCCGGAGGTAAGTTGTCAGGTGTGTTAGTGCCAGGTTTGAGTTTAAGAAGTTTTTTTTATAGTGGAGGTTGGTATGGGTGAGAGAGAAAAACTAGGTAGTGTGGAAGTAATAGTATTTTGTGTGGATGGATTTGCAGAGGTGAGGTTAGTTTGTGGAAAGGTGGCAGTGAGACTAGCAATGGTATTAACGAAATATGAGTTAAAGAGTGAGGCTATTTCAGTGGGTGTTTTATCTGTATTTGGACAAGGATCATTATTAGAGCCTGGATATAGTAGGGAATTGATTGCACTCCAGAATTTTTTAGGATTTTGTTTATGTTGGTTTTGTAGGCTAAGGTAGTATTCTTTCTTATTTTTGATGACTAGACATTTTACTTGATTACGTAGCTGTTTATATTGGATGAGGTTAGAGGGATTTTTTTTTACATGTTTTCTATGCTTTGTCCCTGGCAGACATAAGTTGTTTAGTGGGTTTCGTAAGCCAGCTGGCATGATTAGATTTTACTCTCATTTGACGGAGTGGGGCTAAATTATTTAGGGTCTGAAGAAATATTGAATTGAAGAGTTCAACGGCATCATCAAAGGGAAGGAATTTTAGTGCATCCCAGTTGATGCTTTGTAAAGTTTCATTAAAGGTGGTCAGGCAGAAATGGGATAAGTCTCTAGTTTGCTTGTATTGGTGTTTACTTAATGTTGAGGTTTTGCATATTAAAAAGGCAGATAGGTGGTCACTAAAACTATTAGGTAGTGTCTCTGAGAGGGAGATTTTATTAAGCTCAGAAACCATAATCTAATCCAGGATTGAGCCTTTGTTGTAGTTATTGCTGGGTCTAGTTATGTTGTGATTAGCTGGATAAAGTTATATAGGTTGATGCTGGTGAATGGATGCTGTTGGGAGATGTCAAGCCAGTTAATGTTAACATCTCCTAGAATCATTTTTGACAATAAAAATGGGTCCAGTCATATTACTAAAGGGAATCTTCCCTTGTTTCATCTCCCAGGACCAACAAAAGTGGCTCTCCCTTGCCCATTGAGGGAACTCCAACAGCCACAAAGGACATGACTAACCCCTGATCCACAGTGGCTGTTGGTGCTACACCAGAGGGATCTGGGATAAAAGATGATTGGTCTGAAGTACAGCAAATGGCCACAGCAGAGTCGTCCACCTGTATGTTTTTTAAACAAGAAACATCTTTATTAAACCATCACTTACAACATAAACAATCATACATTTATATAAATGAAAACAAACCACACTGACATAATCCTAGCTGCAAGCATTTTACATCACAAACCATACGGACACACTCCCAGTTGCAAACATTATACATCACTTATAATTTACCCAATCATTTTCAGTCGTACATTACATAACTTATTTAAGTCCTGCCTTCTTTTAAATGTCATTCCTCCCCTGTATGTATTGTTCCCACAATTTCCATGTTTTCCTATGTAGTTTGTCCCTACCCTTTTCTAAAGATCTCAATTCCAGTTGTTTTATCTCTGTTACTATATTCACTACTTCTAATATAGTTGGTTTAGATTTTGACTTCCATTTTCTAGTAACTGATTTTTTGGAAGCCACCATAATTAGACACAGCAAGTCCTTATAATGTCTAGGCAATTCCGAATCTGTATCACAGCTTAGAAACATCATCTCCCTCATCACACCAGTCCACCCACCCAGCACCTCAGACAGTGTATCCCGAAGGGAATCCTTAAAGTCTTCCAACCCACTGCACTCCCAGAAAATATGTGCCCAAATACCTTTTTCTTCTCTGTCACACCTCCAACATTTGCTGTGTACCTGAGGAAACATTTTTCTGGGGTCTACGTGAGGTATAAAAGTATCTATGTAAACATTTCCAAGCAAAAATCCTAAATTTTCCAGATTTTGTTACATATTTGGGAGACATACATATATCCTCCAATTATTTCTTTGTGAATTGCTTATCCAGTCTCTCTTCCCAACCCTTTCTAAACTCCTCTGATTGATTCTTATAGTTATCATGCAATATTCCATATGCTCTATTAATTATTCCTTTTTAATGGCAGCTTCTGTTCTAGATTCTACTAAAAACTCTACCGGTGCTGGTCTTTTGTTTAGAACCCCCTATTTCTTTCTCTTTGATATCAATCCCCAATAGGGAAGGCAATCTCTAACCTGCAATCCAAAAAATTCTTGGCTTCTTCCCATTCTATTACCTTTCCCTCTCTAGTTATTTGCTCACAATACCTTCGTTCCTTTGCCAGTTTTCTCCAATAAATTCCAACCCCCTCTTGCCTGTTGTCTATATCTCTAATTGCAGTCATCCCCGTTGGCAGAATCTCCTTTCTCCTTTCCCATGTTAACTTATTTCTTAGAATACTTTCTGCTACTTTATGGATATAATATTTTGTATGATTATTGTTAATTTCCTTAAAGGCCTGCATCCAAAATCCCAGTCTCTGCTTGTTTCTTTGGCTTCCCCCGTTTCAACATCATCCCTTTCCACTTTGAATTATAGTTTTCTGCTTGTGCTATGTATAGGAGCCTTAACTGTGTAGCTCTGAAATACCCCTTCAAATTGGGTAATCCAAATCCGCAGTGTTCTACTGGAAGAATCAGCTTATCCCACTTGATTCTGAGCTTAGCTCAGCTTGAGCTGCTTGACAGTTTGGGCATGTGGAAGGTGCACTAAAGCTTTGGAAGCTGGCTCCTGCAGCAATGATAAATATAATGAACATCAAAGTATCTTCAGCATAAGATGATCAAGCTGCATGCCTGACTTCAGTTTCTAATCTGCTTCCCACATCCATGTGCTAACTCACCTAAGCATTTGCCTTTACCTGTAGCTCTTACAGCTATCTTGACCTTACTGACTTGGGAAAGCTAGCTTGAATAAAAAGGTGGGAAAATTAGTTTCCTAGGTGCTAAGCACATTTAAAATAATATAACCACTAAAGATCAGTGTAGGCAAGATACCTATGTATTTGGGATTGCAAGGAATTATTTAAAAATGTACTGTTTTACAGTAAAGCATTATAAAGCAGGAGTAACTCATGTTTATCTTTGTATACTTGGCTTTGTTTGGTCACTCAACTTCATCCTCCTTACCAAAGCACACCAGCCATGGGAAAAAACATTACCCACACTCAGATGTTTTTTTTTTTACTGAATACATTTTTATTGATTTTAAGAAACATAAACATATATGCAGTATGCTTATCAAAGAAATATTTACATAGTCTAAGCTTAAAGTGGAGAAACATTGCAAAACCAACTATTTACAAAGGGTATCTATACTTGAAAAAGTTTGTTTTCTTGAATGTATCTTTGAATAAGATTATGATTTATTCCAGTCTTCTGTTTCCAGCACTTGATTTACTTTCTGCCATGCAATGTTTAAGGAAGCAGGTTGTTCTGTTCTTTCCTTGATTGTTTTCAATTCCAACTGCAAGACTCATAAAATCATGTTCTTGTAATGTTTAAAATTGGGAGGAGTTACAGCTTTCCAGTTCTGTGTAACATTTTTCCTTGCAATAGCAAAGAGAGTCCACAAAACTACATATTTTTGTCTTGGAACCAGGGGCGGCTCATGGCATCGGACTGCCGGACTGCAGCCCCCCCAGCTAAAAAGAATAAACTTGTCTTTATAATTAAGTGTGTAAAAGAAAAAAAAATACCTTTTTTTTGTTTAAACAAACTTCCGAGTCGAAGGGACTCACACGTACTGCGCAGTGCGCACTTTAACCACTTCGGGCTGTGCCGGTTTTAAACAGCTTTTTTTTTTTTTGTTTTGATTGCAGCCCATCATTGTGATGCTTCCAAACCGCATAGAATTGGAAGGGGCTAAAGGCTGCTGATTGGTTGTCGCTCTCTTCCCGGGCTTTATGTGCTGGGAAAAGAGCGAGAACCAATCAGATAGTCAGTTAGCTTGTGTATTGATTCGTGACTGTGACTGTCGATTATTTTAATTGCCATTGTGGATTTTAATTTTTTTGGGGCGCTATATATTTTGTCAGCTGTGGTGTGTAGCCTGCCCTGTACTGAAGCAGTGAAGCCTGAAGGAAGACAAGAACATAAGAAGAAGAAAGAAAATAAGTTAGAAGAAGAAAGAAAAGAAGTTAGAAGAAAAACAGAGTGAAGGTGCAGAACTAAAGTAAGTATACTCTTTATTATGTTCCTTTGTAAATAAAGAGAAGGAATCCCGTTCTCATCCCTGTGTTTGTGTGGATTTGCTCTGGTGTCCACACATTTTACAAAGACATGTGTCTGCAGTATTTCTCCCTGGGCCTTTGCTGAAAATTGTTTTTGTTCTGTCAGAAGTAAAATTGACAGGCATTTGAATTTCAGACTTCATATTCTTCAGAAAATACATAGTAACACAACCTTTATAACCTAAGTTTATAAGATGAATATTTTAAATTTGTCCTTATTTTTGGGACTGTATTACCCCATTATTGTCTTTGTCCAGGTTTTTTGTGCTAAGGTTGACAGCTATGGCAAGAACTGAATTCACTGAATATGTTTGAGGGCTGTATTCCCTCATTACTGGGTTTGTCCAGGTGTTTTGTGCTAAAAGGTTGACAGCTATGGTGAGAACTGAATTTATTAAATGATAGCCATTTAAGTTTCAGTCTTCTGCTCTTTTGCAAAGCAGCTGATTTGGCATAGTGGCATGTTGCTCTGACTGTTTTGCACAGGGACCTTGGCAGTAAAATGTATGGTGGTAACACAGCATTTTTCTTTCACAAAGCAGGTGATTTGGCATAGTGGTATGTTGCTCTGACTGTTTTGCATAGGGACATTGGTAGTAAAATGTATGGTGGTAACACAGCATTTTTCTTTCACAAAGCACCTGATTTGGCATAGTGGTATGTTGCTCTGACTCTTTTGCACAGGGACCTTGGCAGTAAAATGTATGGTGATACAGCATTTTCTACAACTTTCCAAGATTATACAAGCAATGTTTAATGTGTCCCTGGTTTTGGCCTTGAGCCCCAATAAATTTGGCTTTTTCCAGATTTCTTGTGCTGCAAAGTTGAGATGCAGTTGAGTATTGAGTAGATTTTACAAGGAGCTGAGAGCTGCAGGGGAAGAGAAGTTTAGTGCTGCTTATGGAAAGTCAGCTTGCAATGTTAATAGCACAACAGGTTGTGTATTTGCTTCTGATGCAAAAGGTTGTTGATTCTACTCCCACAAGGGGTGAATGCTGCTCTACTGAAAAAGTTAAGATGCTAACTATAAGCCTGTTGTCTGTTTGCCATCCATTTCCTATTGCAATATTACTAGCTTATTTTTAATGTAATATATAGGCAATTTATTCCTCAGGGGCATCAGACACTTTATTTTTCGATGAAACCATGAAATATAAAGGTTTTTGCTAGCAGCAACCTCGTCATTAGTTACAGATTTATTTAATGTGGAATTATTTAGATGGCTTTTTTACTTCAAAGATTGTGCATATTTACTGATAATGGTGGACTGTAGAATTGTGCATATTTACTGATAATGGTGGACTGTAGAAGGTTGAGAAGAGTTTTATGATGGAAATGTTCTGAATTGGGCAGTTTTGTCATTATTGGTGCATGCATTTTGTTTCATTGTTTACTGGAAAAATGTTCAAAACAATAGGAAGGTGTATCAAAGAGCACATGCATGTTTCATATGCAAGGGGCCTATGATTTGAAAACAGCCCAGAATTAATCTTTATCTGCCACTGGTAAAAATGTATTTTCTTTGAATGTGGGTTTCAATGCTGTTTCAATGAATGTGAGTTTCAAGGGCAGAGAAGTGTTAATGCTATGTTTATTTAGCAGATGTCTTAGTGTTTGTGCTGTAAAATGCAAAATAAAACTTTCAAATGAAGTCCAAATCATCATAGAAGTAAATCAGTATGCATAATAGTGTTTATGGTAAATGGAGTGAAATAACCAAGTAATGGTTTATTGGAATGGCTCCAGGAGGGGGCTCCATTTCGACCATGATTTTGTGAGGGGGAAGGGCGGCAAACTTAGACAGCCCCAGCTGAACTATACCTCCCAACTGTTCAGATTTACAAAGAATGAATAGATTTTTGCTTCTTATTTTTGGCTTGTTCCTCATAAAATTTGTGGCAAATCATTTAGGAATTAAGTCACTAATGACACACTGAGTTACAGACTTCATAACCAATGCGTGCTAAAGTAAGACTTGTTGTTCTGTCAACTGTCTCAGTTTATACAAGAGCAATTTTTAGTACTGTTTATATGTTCCCCCAATGTATTTGGCCTTGTCCAGATTTATTGCATTAACAGGTTGAGAGGTACATGCAAATAAATTGCTTTATAGAATTAGGCATAGCCAAACCTCTCAAATGTGCCTGATTTTGGCTCAGAATGTTGTGTTTTTTTGGCAAATTAGTGACAAATCATTAAAGACTGAAGTTAGAAGATAAAGACAGACATTTGAGTTTCAGATTTCATACCATTCAGAAAATTCATACTAATGCAAAACCTATTCTATTATCTTTCTAAGTTTATAACAGAAATATTTTTAAAAATTGTCCTTGTTTTTGGGCTTTGGTCCCACTTTGTATGGCTTTGTCCAGATTTCTTGCTCTGAGGTTGAGAGGTATGACAAATGTGTCAGGGTCATCAGTCAGCCAGAGACATTTAAAATTGTGACATACTTGTTGCACCCCACTCCCCATGTAGTGACTCTGGATGTCAAGGCAAGGAGTAGTTATGCAGTGTAAATGTGCAGGGTATCCCCCATCCAAGGTGGACACAAGTACTAGAGTGGCTTTTCATCTGTCCTTGATTTTTGCAGAATGGTCTGGTTTCTGTCACATTTTTTGTACTGTTGATTTATGCTTATTACTCAAAGTGCCTGTTGCTCTGTGTTTAAGTAGCAATACTTTAATGACCATCAGGTAAGCTTGGCTGAGATTGTAAGATGCAAGTAAGCTTTAATAAGCATACTGTTAAAGAATTGCCAACATTGAAAGCCTTTCTGTTGCTGCCATGTAGAGAATACTTAAGTAGATAATGTATAAGCCTTGGGTATTGAAATGCATATGACAGTATTTGTAATAAAGGACAGGATTACATTATTTTAAGAAGCTCATTACACTTGGAGACTTCCAGTCATCTCTGCAGGCTTTACCCATAAACTAAACAGAATGCCAATCGTGTGGTCCATAACCTGTACAGCAAACCTTTTAAGCAATGTATCTTGAGCTTATTTCTTGTTTGCTTTTCATTTTTTACTTTGATCATGTTTTCCCCATGAAACAAGTAGATAGTTGTCAGGCAGCAGGTCATAAAGCTGAATATAAATTATAATTAGAGCTGCAGTGCAAGAAGTGGTTTGAGTTGAGTGCTGCTTGTTTTTCTTATACTTGATTTTGACTGGCATTCCATTAATGTATTTAAAAAGTAATTTATTTTTTCATGCCTCACAACCTTTTTGTTTCCATCTAGATATTAAGTAAGCTGTCATGCAGCCAATGCATTGAAAAATTTTTATTCTTCTACACTTAATTTTGTCTTGATTGGACTCTCATAATGACGGTTTGGCACCCACGGCAGTGTATTTAGTTAGTTTTTTGTGGTTTTGAGCATAGCCCCTCCCCCTTTCTAGTTGGCCGCACCCCTTCCCATTGACCCCACCCATTCAGCTGTCTCCTGCAGCCCCCCTTTGATTTGAAGTCACCAGCCGCCACTGCTTGGAACACAAGACAGTACAGGTGTATTCAACAAAACTAGATTTTGTAAGTTGGAAATTATTAGTGAACAATGCCTGTAACAAATAGTTAATACTTTCCCAATATTGTTTAAGTAAATGGTATTCATAGAACATGTGTTGCCAATTGGCTATTGATTGTGATTTACACCTTTGGCATCTATTTTCTTTATTATATATTAGTTCTGATTTGAGTGATATTAAGTATGTTCTATGTATGCATTGCCATGTAAAAAGTTGCCAGTATAGTGATAACGATGTTAGTTTTGGAGATGTTAGTTTTTTATCTTTATCATTTGGCATTTTACCATTAACTGTTTCATAGTATTTCCATATATTTTATTTATTATGAACTCTTGTTTCTTTAACTGATTTGTACAATACTGATAAAATTCCTTTCCCATTTGTGAGAAATTCCATCAGCGTTATTAACTGCTCTATGAACTTAGGAACCTTTTCCCTAACAGACTTCTGCATTATTGCCTGTTGGTTTAAAACTGTCTTAATCCCTGCACAGGTATATTCAATAAAATTATTTTTAAGGTTGTACTCTAATAATTTGCTCTGTCATTAGTACTTTATTAATGTTTATCAACTGATGCCAGTAAATCAGACCATTCTTACTGTTTTAACTGCTACTGAGTCCTGAGTTATAATATTATTTTGTGTCTATGCTATTGGGAATATGAAAAAAGACCATGCTTTTATATCTGGATTTTTGTTTACAAAGTGCATAAAAGACTTTAGGGTATTGATAATGTATTTAGAATTTATATTTTTGTGTTTCCCTGTTGCTGTATATTCCTTCAATAACCAAAGTAAGATATCCAGTACTATTTCCACTCAGATATGTTTTTTTGTTAAATTATTCTAATGAACCAATACTAATGAAATACATGCTTGTGTTTGAATACCTACACTACCTTATCATTTTTTATTGTTGTGGGATACTTAATAATTAAGCAATTATTTATTTCTGAGCATGGGTAGTATTGGTTGTATTCATCTGTAGTTATCTGAAGCCATGAGGGTGACAGTGCCGTAAGTGGGTACATTCAACATTACCCATGCTCAGACATGACTTGCTGTTGCACTGCATTGTTGAGTTTTGTTTTGAAATGTCCCCTCACCCTTTCTGAGCTTCTTACCTTTAACACACAGCAGACAGGTTAAATACTGTTTCAGCATGATATATGTCTGACTTTGTTAATCATTTTATATTGTTTAAGGCAGTTATTGCCTGTTAATCTTTAAAAAAAAATAGAAAAGTATTACCACTGAATGCTATAGTCATATTTATTAAGGCAGAATAAATGACAATGGAAATGATTATGTCAACAATGAAGAATGTTATAATTTTAGGAATTTCCACTTAAGAAGATTAGTACTAGTGAAGTCAGCTATACTATATATCATTTGCATGTAGTGACATTTGCAGTTCAAGCCTTTCAAGAAAAACATCTTTATAAATACAACAGAGCTGTTCATCAAGTACCATGTTTTAACACGATTGGTTTCTGTGTCTGCATGTTGTAATGTGTACGTCAATATTATGTAAGGCTCTGTAGCATAACTATTCTGAATTGTTATGTTTTGATTATCTGGGGATCTGCAAGATCCACTGATTGTGTTTTAGCTGAGGCTTGAATTGTAAGTTCTGTCTTACTGATTACTTGTTTAACTGATATTGAACTATGATAATCAATCAACACTGGGTAGCAGTGGGGGTTGTGGGAGGAAGGAATTTCTACTTTTCCTCACTCTTATGCAATCTTAGAGTTAATATGTTTAGAGAGATAGGGGTGTAAAGGGTGCAGGAGTTTTGCCCCTTACAAGAAAGCTTTAAATTTGTGTGTATTTGTTATGTTTCAGTCAATGGAGTTTTATTGATGCAAGACTGCATTAATGAACAAGCTCAAATAACAGTGTGTGAAAGAAAGTTTTTCCATTTATTCACTGTTGCACAGTTTTGAGGTTGTTATATTTATAGATATTAGGGGTTGGAGGATGAAGGGAGACTTTCTTCCCAGCAAAATAATGCTCTATAACTTTTTGTTATTTGATGAATTGGAGAATGGTAGTTTGGTAACAATGTGCTGCAGTGATAGCTTTGGTGATGACTCATTCTGGGTCTATATCACATAGTCAAAGTCTTATAACTTCGAACACATAATGTTCAAACCATTATGTTCAAAGTTACAAAACTTCAACTATGGATAAAAAAAAAAAAAAACAATGGAAAACAAAATAAACTATTTTAAGCAGGGGGGCAAGCCCCCCTGCACCCCCCCGCTACTTAAATATACCAACTCCGAGATCGTACCCCATTGAACAAAATGGAAACCTCCATTTATGGAGATTTCCATTCAAACGCTTGAACTTTTACAAATTCGAACTTATGGTCTCGACCATATGATGTTCGAACTTGTAAATGTTTGACTACG
Source organism: Protopterus annectens (assembly GCF_019279795.1). NCBI lineage: Eukaryota > Metazoa > Chordata > Ceratodontiformes > Protopteridae > Protopterus > Protopterus annectens. The sequence continues at coordinate 1,747,437,823 of NC_056743.1, read as the reverse complement.
TGATAGGAACCCACTCATTCTAGACCTTTTTTTTGTAACTGTAGAAGTTTCTGCTGTTGGCATACAGTGGCAATTTCAAGTTGAATATCTTGATGGCTTCCCTGCATTAGTTGGGTTACAGACATGTTAGGTTTACTTTGGTTATTTTGTTGGTAATGTATGATGTTATGTTGTCCTGTCTCACCTTCATTCTTACTGGTTGGGTTTGGAACAGAGAATCTGTTCTAATTTGGCCTTATTCAAAATCTCAAGAGCTTCCACTGGCTCGTGGCTATACCCTATCCCATGATACTCTGGGACTATTCCTCAGGTCTCATTTGCCACTAAACAGATTGGGTGACTTCCATGCAGGCTCCTGGCTAAGTGGAAATAACTTTACTTATTTTTGTTCTTCTTGATATAATTGCTTATATTTAGTATTTGTTGTTGTTCAACTTGGTTACATTTTTAGTGTTTTTTTTTTTTTTTTGCTTAGTCTGCTACTGTTTGCTGGTTCTTGTTTTTGGCTGTTGTCTTTTCACTAGGCCTGTTGTTGTTGAACCTTCCCTATCCCGGCTTGCAGGCTCATTTAAGTTAGAGAGCTTGCTGAATCCCTCCTTACAGGGTAGCTCGTGTAAGTTAGAGGGCTCTCTGAGGCCCTTTTAACTTAGAGGGGCAGTCCCCCCCTTTTTCTCTTTGTCTTGTTATTAGGAGTAGTTCATTTTAAGTTAGAGAACTTTTCCATTCCCTTGCTTGGCTAGTCTAGTTAAAAAAAAGTCTTGAGTTTTTGTTTTTTCTGGTTCTGACTATACACACACACACACACATAGATATATATATATATATATGTATATATATATATATGTATATATATATATATATATATATATATATATATATATATATATATATATATATATATATATATATATATATATATATAGTTCTTAGTGTTATTTGTGTGTGTTGGATTTTTACTTTCAAGAAGTGCGACAAGTGCAGTCAGATGATGTCTCTGACAGACGGGCATACCAGTTGCGTATACTGTTTGGGTGCCCTCCACTTACAAGAATCATACTCCTTTTATCATGCTTTTAGCTCCAGAGTTTTGATGGAGGATAAGAATAAGCTAATTGTGAGAGGCTTGCTAAAAAAACCTTTACAGAGGCTTTAGAAAGGACTCAGAGCACTAAATCTGCAGACAAATCCCCTTCTTCTAGATCTGAGAAGTTGGGAAAAAGGACTTCGTCTTCAACTTTATCTTCACAGCCACCTAAAAAGATGGCTAAAGAATCAGTCTCAGAACCAAGGGATCTTGGTTCCGAAAAGTCTCCCTCTTCGGCTCAAATTGTGGTTTTGGAGCTGACAGAGTTCCAGTTTCAGAGCTGATCCCCTGTATTGGAGCTGGTATCTCCTATGTTGAGGTCTCCACTCTTGCAAAGAACGAGATCTCCAACTTAGTCCTCTTGATCCTCTAGAAGCTTATAGGATGATGATGTGGAGCAGGTGGTGATGAGACTCCTATGGAAGCAGCGGAACCATCAGGATTGAGACCTGCTACAGGATCATCGATTTGGACAACTGCTCTTCCATTGGAATTTGAGAAGTCTAGGAGCCGACGTTCTCCATTTAGGTCTGGGTAGGGGAGTTGGATCAGACAGCTGATTGACCCGATTCTATCCCTTGGGGCATCGGCGTAGTAGAGCTCAGCTCCTACATCAGCTTTGGAGCTAACCACTCTGCTTTGGGGTCAGTCTTCTGTTTTTTTGGAGCTGGGGATCTCCTCGGAGCAGAGTGAGGGGGCTTTTGAGGTGATGGAGAGAGTGCTGTCACCTCAAACTGCTCCTCTCTCTGATCCAAGTACTCTTCCCCCAAAGGTGCCAGTGTTGGGCTCAGCTCCATTACCCCTCCAAGCGTACAGACCCTAAGCCCCAGGAGGCCCCAGCAGGTGAAACTATCTCTTCTGAAACCTTTCCAGTGTACCCCTCTGAGGAGGTCCCTCAGAAGAGGTTGTGCAAGGGGAAGCACCTGGACTCCCCAGAGGAGTCCATCACCTCAGACCCTGACCATCGATGAGTCAGAAGGGTCCCCACAGTCACTCTCTGAAGATGTCTCTTTTGCAGGTATCCTGGAGATCCTTAAACAGAGGGGTGGCTGGAAGTCCATCAACACTTCTGAGGACAAGTTGGTGTACATGGAGGCTTTTGGGTCTTGCCCTTCCACCTCTTGGGTGTCTCCACCTTTTCACCAGTTAATAAATGTAATTAGTTGAAAGGCATGGAGCTCTCCTCATTCAGTGGAACCTGTTCCTAGGAGGCCAAATAAGTTCATCACAGCTCCTTCAGAAAAGGAGTTCCTTAGCAAAGGTGTCCCATTAGATGCTATGGTGGTGGCGGTAGCCATTAAGAAGGAATTGTCAGACACTTCCTCATCTGTTCATCCACCGAACAAAGAGTCTTGAACGATGGACAGATATGGAAAGCATATGTTTTCTTCAGTGGCATTTATTCTTAGATCACTGAACTACGTAACCCATTTCATGAGACTACAGAGGGATCTCCTGAAGGAGCTAGGAGATACCCTTCAAGTTACTGTAGCTGCAGGGGTTTCAGATAAGGTTTCCTCCCAGCTCTCCACCTTAAACTCTGTGGTAAACTCCGCCATGTGATTGATCTCTTATGTGGCTGATGGAGTGAGCAGGGCAGTGGTTACAGGAATTTCCTTAAGGAGATATTCCTGGATGCGCTTATGCGATTTCACACAACCCTTCAAGTCTTCCTTTATTAACGCCCTCCTTGATGGCTCGTCTTTGTTCAGGCCCAAAGTTAAAGAGACCTTAACCAGGTGTGAACAGGAGGGAAAGACTCTGTCTGCCATGGGAGTCTGTTTCTCCCTCCCCACTAGACCTTATCCCAAAGGTCAGAAGGGGGGGGAAAATGTGGTTCCATAAGTCCCAAAGAGCTTTCCCAGATGCACGTGGTGATCCTTCCCCTAGGAGCAGAGGGGGAAGTAACAATAGAAGATGCCAACCTCACAGCAGAGGGGGGTCCGCAGAATCAGGGTGACAAGGACTCCTACCTTGGAAAGCCCTTTCAGTGCTCCTGAGAGGAGGCCCACCTGTCTGTCTCTGGAGGCAGTTGGGAGTCACTTATCATTGTACCCAAAGGCCTGGCTAGAAATCACAAAAAACAAATGGGTACAAATGATCATATCCAGAGGTTATTACATTCCCTTTTCTGCTCCCCCATTAGAAAAAAATCAGTTTCAGATGTTCCACCCAGGGATTATGCAACTCTAGAGGTGCAAAAGTTGCTAGAAAAAAAGAGTCATCCAAAATGTCCCCGCAGACCAAATTGGATCTGGAACTTACTCACGGTTCTTTTTAGTTCCAAAAAAGACAGGGAACTGAAGGCCCATTCTGGATCTCAGCAGACTGAACAAGTCTGTCAAGAAATCAAAGTTCTGGATGGTGACACTGCAGTTGATACTCCTCTTTCTGGTAAAAGACGATTGGATGTGCTCAGTAGATCTCCAGGATGCGTATTACCACATAAAAATGGACAGGTGATCCAGGAGACATTTGTGCTTTTGGCTGGGAGCCAGTCACTACCAGTTTTGAGCCCTGCCCTTTGGTCTCATTACAGCCTCCAGAGTGTTCACCAAATGCATGGCAGTGGTCACGGCTCACTTGAGACATCTAGAATTCTGGGTGTTTCCATACCTAGATAACTGGTGCCTAACCACTACCACCAAGCAACTACTAATGAAAACGAGGGACAAGACCATTCATCTGTGCTCTCAGCTAGGCATTATGGTAAAATTTGAAAAATCTGCCTTGTTGCCATCATAGCATCTCACATTCATAGGTGCAGAATTAGAAACAAGAAAAATGTTGGCCAAACTTCCCCCCAAGAGGATTCAAACCCTGCATCACCAAATCAAGAACCTCTTATCCAAAAGGAAAGTACAAGCAAAGATTGTTTTGAAGGTTCTGGGTACCATGGCAGCTGCAATAATTCTGTTACCTCCAGCTCATCTAAATATGAGAGTTCTTCAATGGCTGCTTTTTTCCCAGTGGTCCATGCAGGATCTACTTTTGTCTCAGAAGATCATCATAACTGAATCCTGCAAGAAGGACCTGCGCTGGTGGCTCCAATCAACTCAATTGACCTTAGGCCGACCCACACCTCTCAACTGTACAGATTTTCACAGAATGTCCAGATTTTTGCCTTTTATTTTTGGTCCATTTTTTCATAAAATTGTGGCGTTCTGGCAAATTAGTAGTCAAACATTACAGACTGAAGTTAGAAAATAATGACAGACATTTGAGTTTTAGACTTCATATCCTTCAGAAAATTCATGCTAATGCAAAACTGTTATTCTATCAACTTTCTAAGTTTGTAAGAGCAATATTTAAAAATTGGCCCTATTTGTACACTTTCTCATGGCTTTGCCCAGATTTATTACTCTAAGTGGTTGAGAGGTATGGGCTGACCATTTGTCTTCCCACAACCAGTAGCCACAGTGACCACTGACACTTCTCAGATAGGGTGGGTGGGGGGCATTATCTGGGAAGGACTGTCCAAGGCAACTGGCAGGAACATGAAAACCACTTGCATATCAATGTCCTAGAGATGAGAGCGGTGCTTTTCACATTGCAAGCATTCCAGGATTCTCTTCCAATAGGAACAATTGCAATTCAGACAGACAACGTGTCAGTAGTGTGGTACATAAACAAACAAGGAGGAACCAAATCCTACCCCCTATGTTGAGAGGCACAGAGGGTATGGTAATGGGCAGTCTCTTCTCAATGCTTTCTGACAGCAATGCACATCCCGGGGAGATCCACCATGATAGCGGACAAACTCAGCAGAGCTCTTCTGACGTTCCACGAGTGGTCCCTAAAACAGGAAGTTGTGGAAGAGATTTTCCACCAGTGGGGCCAGCCTTGCTGTGATCTCTTTGCCACGTCCATGAATGCCAAATGCAGCAGCTACTTTGCCCTGATTCCCCCCTCCAGGGCAGTCACCAAGGAATGCACTTGTACACAATTGGCCCCTGGGTCTCCTTTACACCTTTCCCTTGATACCGAAGGTCCTTCAGAAAGCAAACACATTCAGAAGCACAGTAATACTCATTGCACCATACTGACCTCATCAGATTTGGTTCCCTTTTCTGTGGCCCCATCTCCAGGAGGAACCATGGATTCTGGACCCAGTTCCAGACCTTCTGACTCATTCATCAGGGACGTTCCATCCATTGATACAAACCCTGAAATTGACAGCTTGGCTGTTCCAGTTCCACAAATAGCCAGTCTCCATGATATCTCCCCTGTAGTTAGACATATACTGATTTCCTCTCATAAGGCATCAATCAGAAAATTATATTCTAGCAAATGGAAGAGATTTTCCCACTGGGCATTCAAGAACCACATTGATCCCTTTACTACCTCCCCATCACAGCAGTGTTACATTTTCTGGCTATACTTTTTAATGAGGGTGTGGCAGCAGCTATGATTCAAGATCAATTAGCTGCTATAGCTAACTATCATATTAAGGCAATGGGACTAAAGATCATGACCCACAGGCTTTGTAAAGCATTTTTAAAAGGTACATTCTTATTAAGGCCTCCAGTGAGAGAACCTCCAGCGTCATGAGACTTACATTTCATTTTATCTCTACTGATTCTACCCCCTTCATCAAGTGACATAAAGTTTTGTCATGGAAGACAGCTCTATTGGTGGCCATAACGTCTGCTAGATGAGTGTCTGAACTTCAAGCTTTGTCTATACGTCCTCCGTACATAACTTTTCACAAAGATAGAGTTTCTGTATGGACTAACCCTTCATTTCTACCAAAAGTGTGTTCAGATGCAAATCTAAATCAATCCATTGACTTACCAGTTTTCTTCCCAAAAATATGGCAACAAGGCAGAATTTAGATGACACCAGTTGGAAGTGCATAGACTATTGCATTTCTACATGTATTTGTATAGAACAAAAGATTTCAGAAAGTCAGACCAGCTGTTTGTGTTTTTCAGACAAAAAGAAAGGGTTCCAATTTCAAAGGTCACACTTTCTAAGTGGCTTTCAGACTGTATCACCTATACATACAATTCCCAGAACAGACAACTCCCAGGGAATGTGAAAGGCCATTTAACAAGAGCTATTTCAACTTCATCTGCCTTCCAGGCGAGGCCACCTTTGGATTCCATTTGTGCAGCAGTAACATGGGTAAGGCCTCATACCTTTATCACTCATTATAAAGTCAGTTTGGCTTCCAGGAACAGGGCCTCTTTTGGGTCCACTGTTCTGAAGAGTATTTTCCCTTGAGCCAGCCAAGAAAGAAGGTGCTAGGGACGCTGTCCCAACCAGCAAAAATGAAGGTGTGATAGGACAACATAACATTAAGAAGTTATGTACTCACCATAACATTCCATGTTTGTTGTCCATCTCACCTTCATTCATGCATCCTACCCTCCTTCCCACATCTTTGCTCCTGGAGGATTGGGCGGTCTTTAATGGCACATTGGTTATCAGCCTTTGAATCTCTTCTTAGTCTTTTTTGGATATGTTACTCTCTTTAGAAGTAATGATTATGTTTTTTATCTGCAAACAAGATCTGGGGAATAGTCCCGTAGCATCATGGGATAGGGTATAACCAGAGATCCTGTAGAAGTTTTAGAACTATTCTGGAAATTGTATGACGAAGCAGAGAAATGTGGAAGTCAAGAAAGAGTACAAATGGAAATATTTATGGAATACTTAATTATGCCAATGTTAGAAGCAGACAAGGCTCAACAACTAACAGTTAAGATAGGAGGTGATGAGATAAAAACAGTGATATATAATCAATCTTCAGGAAATTCTCTGGGAACAGATGGTATTCTTGTTGAAGTTTGGAAATTAGGAGGGAAGAAAGTGATAAAGATCTGGAAGATTTTGATTAACAGTATTTTAAAAGGAGAGGAACCACCAATATCTTGGAAGAAAGCTGCGGTGGTTAAAGATAGCAAAGACACTTTAGACCCAGTTTTATATAGACCCATTTCAATTTTAAACCATGATTATAACGTGTTTGTCTATACTAGCTAAAATAATGGCAAAGGTGTTACCAAGATTGATAGATACAGATCGGTGTGGTTTTGTGGAGGGAAGGCAAGCATATGACATTAATAGAACAATGATGATCCAGAGGTAATCATAATGTAAAAACATACTTTTGTTTTTGGTGGGTCTTGGTGCAGAGAAAGCATTTGACAAAGTAAGCTGTGATTTTATGACTAGGGCATTGGAAGCATTTGCATTCCCTGATACAATAATAAGGTTAATTAGACAGATATCTGAAGGATTGGAGGCAAGATTTAAAGTAGGAGAGTTCCTCTCAGGTAAGTTGCATTTTAACAGTGGAACCAGGTAGAATGTCCTTTTTCCTCTTTATTTGCTTTATATTTAGAGCCATTGGCAAAAAAAATAAAGAACTCAGAAATACAATGATATAACTGGTATGGTAATCAAGAAAAGTTGGCTTTATTTGCAGATAATATTATTTAATACCTGATAAATCCATAAAAGGACATATCAGTATTTTGGAACATTTTGAGACAGTTTCAAGTCTTTTCAGGATATAAAATGAATGAAGATAAAACAAAGGGTATAGCAGTAAATTATGTACTCCCACACAAATTGGTTCAGCAATACCCATATTTATGTGGACATGATAAGATGAGGTATTTATGAGTATGGATTAAAAAGGCTTTTATTACGGCAGTCAAGAATATGTGGGATGAGACTAAACAAAAGAGAATACAAAAACTGAGAAACTGGAAACTCTTATTTATGGATATGGACAGCGAGATACAAGCAGTAAAAATGATGTTACTATTTTTAGTCTTTTATATGGGTCAGGCATACTTTTATCAACCAGAGGAGACGTTGTGGGCAATAATTAATAAAGAACTGAAGGAATTTTCTGGGAGGGAAAGAGGTCAAGAGTTAAGTAGGATAAGATGATCCTTCCAATAGAATAAGGTAGTTTAGATTTACCTGATTTGAAGGAATTTTTAGAGCTACACAGTTAAGGCTGATATACATAACACAAGCAGAAGATTATAATTCAAAGTGCAAAAGGGATGATGATGAATCAAGGGGGGAGTTCAAGAAATAGAGACAGAGAGTGTGGGATTTTGAATTTAGATTTTTAAGGAGAATAATAACAACCATGCAGAATATTATATTCATAAAGCAGCAGAAAGTATTGTAGGAACTAAGCCAATACAAGAGTGGAGAAAGGAGGTTTTGCCATTATGGATGACTGTAAGTAGGGGTAGAAAATAGGCAAGATAGGGCTGGAATTTACTGGAGAAAATGGCAAAGAAACCAAGATATCGGGAGCAAATAACTCAAGCAGGAAAGGTTATAGAGTGGGATGAGTCCAAGAAGACAATTGGATTGCAGGCTGGAGACTGCCTTTTCTACAAGAACTTGGTCTGAGTACAGGCAAAGAGAAAGATAAAGGGGGTTTAAGTGAAAGCACTGTTGTGGTACAGATTTTAGCTGAATCTAGAACAGAAGCAGCAGTTAAAAACAGAAAATTAGTAGGGTGTATAAAATACTTCATAACTATAATAATCAGAGAAGATTAGAAAAGATTGGGAACACAGACTGGAAATGCAATTTACAAGAAAACAATGGAAAGACATATGTATGGCTCCCAAGTATTCAACCAAGTCTTAAAGTATTGGGATCTTTGGTTGGAAGTGATTGCAGAGGTATTTTACATCCCAAACAGACTTCAAAGAATGTTTCCTCAGGTGGATAGCAAATGTTGGAGATGTGATGGAGAAGAAAGAGATAAATGGGAAATATGGTTTAGGAGTGTGATGAGTTGGTAGATTTTAAAAATTCCCTACAGAGTACTATATCAGAAATATTGGGAAAGCAAATGGCTATAAGTAAGGAAATTATTCTTTCAAGTGCAAATACGTTCTTTCTTTGGCACCAGAAAAATCCTTAAATAGAACAGCTTACCCATTTGGCAGATGGCCACTGCTTCTATGACCCCCTGGGGGAAAGAGAGATATTTGGTTTACTGGGCAAGGTGATATTCCATGGAAAGGAATCAGGGATTCCCATTGCCAATTGCATTCTCACTGAATGAGTTTCAGAAACTATTTTTCTGAAACAATCTGGTGCCACAAAGGAAGACGTAGATTCAGAGAAAGGGATAGAGAGTTTGCCACAGTGACAGTTATTCTGACTTTTTGTCTTTAATTTACTTTTTGAAAAAGGGAGCTGAGGTGGAAGAAAAAAAATTGATTTGCCTTTAACAAATGGTTGGAAGATTTGTGTCACCCCTTAAATCAACTTTTCCCATCTCTTCAAACCTCTTAAGCTAGATACCTCAGCTGCAGAAATGCCAGACAGAACTTCCTTATGCAGGGGAGAATTTAAATTTTTAATTTTAATATCTTCAGGAAGATTCTGAGAAAATAAATAAGCAAATCTTCTCATGACTGACCCAGAAGCAGCAGCCTTGGATACAGTATCAGTAGTATCATAAGAACACTTTAATGCATGCTTAATTAAATGGAAAGCTGAAATAAAAGAAGTATTCAAGGAATTTTTCACCTCAAATGAGGAAGTTTAAAAGTTAGCTTTCTTCGTGTTCTCAAAAGGCTGAAGCAAAAACTTTATCATGAAACTGACAGTTTAAAATTTTGAATGTTAAAGTGGTAGATTAATACATTTTCTTCCCAAATTTGTCAAAGGCTTTCCCATCCTTGTCAGAGGAAATTGGATTAGCTTTAACCATTTGTCTACCAGAAGCAGTGTTAGACAGGGAAATCACTGCAGGGTCTGCTTTAGGGTTAAAAAGCAAGTATGTGTGAGTCTGTTCTACCTTGTATAACCTTTTAGACTTCCTAGGGGCAGGAGGTTGACTGACAGTTAACCACAAACTGTGAGGGAATTCTCTAAAGCAGATAAAACAGGAGGAACAGCTGCGGTATGAGGCATATCCAGCTGTGACAAATCATAATACATCAAATTATGGGTTCATTCTGACCCAACTGAATAACAATTTTAGATAAACTTACAGAAAAAAGGTCTTTTGGAGGGAAATGTAAAGCAACCCTTTCCACACAATCGCAATTTTCAGGCCGAGACGAAATTCCCAAAGCAAACATACTTCATATAATCCCTGCTCTTCTGACTAATAGAAAGTTAAGGAGTTCTGTTTATTTTATTTTCTGTACAGGAATTTCATAAAGAAAAAGGAAAAATTAATTTCATAGTAAATCCTAGATGAACAAAGCCTGCGGAAGGAGCAAACTTTGGCAGCAAGGATACTCTGAAGCTTTCGGTGCTCTAACAGCCTTTTATATGGAGCTCTGTTGAGCTCTTGGCAGTTAGTGCATGTGGAAGGTGCCCTGTAGCTTTGAAAAGCTGGCTCAGCTGGTCATATCTCTGGCAGGATATAACTCAAATAGCTTAGGCTATTGCCGTGATCTAATGTTGAACATCCATGAGTATGACAGCTGTCATGAGACCTCATACCTAAAGAAAGAGCTAAGCTGTGACTGTTGGAAGATACAAGAAGAGATGAGACTTTGACTTGAAGAGAATGAATTCTGTCCATGTGACGTCCCGCTCTGCATAACTGTGTGTTCCAGGTGCTGACTGTAAACATGAGCAGCTGTGCAGGTTGTAGCTGGTCATGGCAAGTCTCAATGCTATTCACAGAGAAAGGGAAGGACAGCTGTGTAAGTAAATTTACCAAAGCAGTAGATGTTTGAATGACCACTGCTGTAGTAGCCTATATATATATATATATATATATATATATATATATATATATATATATACACCTTCCAGGTGCCCAAACATCTCATGCTGAGCTGACTAGAAGACAAATTTGGGTGCCAAGCCCTTCAGAACTTTACTTCCAGCAGAGAGAGAGGGAGGCTGAGACCTGAAAGCACAATGTTATGAAGAACAAAAAATAAATAACCATACCTTGCATAAACATGCGCACACAAAAAAAAACAAGAGGGATGGAGGGAGGGAGCAGATACTCCAGCAGTGATCATTTAAACATCTACTGTTATGGTAAGTTTACTTACAGAACTGTAGTATGTTCATCATGCCCTTAGATATATGAGAAGATTATCCTTGCTTATTATATTTGGGACTTTGAAGGAGAAGAGTCCAGGAACCCCTGGAGAATTGTCCTAGCAAAGCCTGATTTAGACCAAGAATAGGAATCAAGGTTATAATATTTTGTAAAAGTATATATTGAGGACCAAGTTGCAGCTTCTAGAATACTTTTAGACTCCAGCCATAGAAGATGACAAGGACATGGTTAATGGGTTTTTAGCTAAGTACTAGGTGAACTGCCCTTGTGGGCCAATTTAAGTGTAGCCATTTTCCTCTTCAAAGATGAGAATCAAACCCTGTACCTTATGTGTTTTAAGGTAAACAGATTGGCCATTATACCAGCAACTCCTTACCAACCCCTCAACCTTGACCCTGCCTGGAATATTTTTTTATGGTGGGTATAACAAAACATAATAGCCTTAGATAAACATTTGGAAATAGCCTGTTTTGAAGCAGGTTGTCCCTTCTTCTTACCTTAACAAGAAATGAACAATTGATACAAAGATCTGAAAGATTTAGTTCCATCAAGAAAGTACCAGAGCTGACTGTGGATATCCAAGGAGTGGAGTACCCTTTCTCCATTTTTAGGCTCAGTAAAGAAAATGGGGAGATGGATAGTTTGGCTTAAAGTAAACTCTTGATACCACTTTAGGTATAAAATGACAAATGAACCTTGATGGAGGAGTAAGAAAGGCCAGCGGATACTAACTCACACAAATACTGTAAAACCAGAGAACAACTAGCCCTGAATGGGTGCTGGTTATGTTGTTGGCACCAACTAGAAAACCTTTTCTGTTTGCTAATATATGATTTCCCAGTAGCAGGCTTTCTTGCCTCCATTAGTACCTGCTGCATGTCCTCAGTAAACAGGTGCCTAAAGGGAATTAAGACCCCATCATCTAGGCAGCTAATTGAACTCGCTTGTGTTTGGGATGTGTCAAACACCCCTGTTTTTGTGTGAAGTAGATCCAGTTTGTGATAAAGCTTGTGATAATCACCCCTGTCTATCTGCTAACGAAGAAAAAAACACAGTTGCCTGGGCCATAAGGAAGTCACCACAACAATCTTGGGGGATTCCTTCTGAATAGTCAGAATCACCACCATCATCATCATCAACCCCCCCTTTTGCTATTTTCTACATGGGGTCGGGTTGTTGTGTCACTTGCCATCTCTGCCTGTTCAATGTCACTCTCCTACCTTCTTCGACAGTCATGCTTGACTGTCGCAGGTCTTCTCTCACACAATCTGTCCACTTCTTTGCTGGACACCCTCGTTTCTTGTTGCCTTCTTACTGTCTGTCCTAAATCTTCTTTACCAGATTGTCTTCTGCTTTCCTCCACATGCCCAAACCACCATAATCTGTTCTCTTTGACTTTTTCTGCAATTTCAGCTACTTTGAATTCTGTTCTTAAATCCTCATTCCTTCATCAGTCCCAAAGTGTGCATCCAACCACCCATCTCAGGCACTACATCTCCATATTCACCTCCTCCTGGATATTCAGAAGTATCCTAGATATTAGTGGAAAGAGTAGAAAAGTATACAGGAACATTCCTGTCCAAGGAAAAGAAAATGAATCTATCTTCCAGGGCTTTTTGCATGGAGTTCTGGAACAAAATCTTGCCAGTTGATTGTTCTGATAAGGGGCAAAGAAGTCTACTTCAGGAACTCCCCACAGATGGATTAAATCTTGGAAGACCTCCAATCAAGTTTCCATTTCTGTAGGCCTGTCCAGGTCCTGTTCAGCTTGTCTGACACACAATTTTGCTCTGACAGAACGTAGGATACTTGTAGAGTGAGATTGTGCTGTGAAGCAATATCCCAAGCTAATGTGTCTAGTCTGAAAAGGGAGTATGACCTGGTTCTCCCTTGCTTGTTAATGTACTACATTACTGTGGTATTGTCTAGAACAACTTGAAAAGGTCCCAGGGACCAAAGATGATTCAGAGAGTTGAGTGCCTTGATCAGGGCAAGCATCTCTTTTATATTTATGTGCTGTGTCCCACACACCAAGCACTTTTTTCCCTCCTGAAACTGCTCCCCAAGCAAAATCTAAGGTGTCTGTGGAAACTAATTGCTTTGGAAGAGAGGGAAAAGGGAAGATAAAGAGCAAAATGTAAAACATGGTTAAAAGTCAGTCAAACACAATGTAAAATGCAACAGATACAAAAAATGACCAACCAACAAGGCTAAAAACCATATATATTTATTAAATAAGGGAGAAGGGTAGACCTGGATTTAAGGATATTTGTTGTTTCCACCAAATGGTTTCTCTTCTGACAAACCTCAGCGCCGGGATTAGAAAAGACAACAGTTTGTGCTGGGACCAAACAGACTTCAAGCACCACTGTATCTTTCTCATTTGGAGGGGTATTGTGAGAATCATACAAATCATGAGACCTAAAATCCGGAGGTATTCTCTCACAGTGACCAAAGTCTGAGTTAAAAAACACAGAAATAGATCTAGATATAGATCTTATTTTTTCTGGTGGAAGAAAAGCTCTTTGAATTGAGTTGTCTAGTTGACATACCAGGAACACAATCTGTGTGAAAGAGTCAAGAAAGACTTTTGAATGTTCTCCTGTAAGCCCAACTTGTGTAACAGATCTCTCACCCAAGATTCTTGATACTTTGAAAAAGATAAGCAAGTCTTCTAAATATGGTAAAATGCAGATTCTCTGTAGTCTGCAATGAGCTATAACTGGAGCTAGACACTGTGAACAACCAAAGGAATAAGGCAGAGAAGTGATAATGTGATCCATTCACACAAAACCTTAAGAAACGTCTGAAGTCTGTATGACTAGAGATGGGATGATAAGCAACTTCTAAGTCTTCCTGGAGACTTGAAAGAGGAAGAAGATGTAACAGGTTGTGAAGTGACATCAATCTGAATTTGGACACTATTACAAACAGGTTTAGGAATGAAAGATCCAGATCTGGTCTACAAGTATTTTATTTCTTTGGTACTAGGAACATGACTGAATAAAAACCCTTCCCCATTTGGGAAGTAGGAACTGGTTCTATTACTCTTTGGGACAGCATGTGATATAGAACTAGTGGAAACAAAATAATCTGATCTGGAGGATGAGGAATGAACCCCTAAGAAAGGAAGAATTTCCTCACAAAGCCATCTGTCTCCTTGATGAAAGATTTTCAGAACACATTTGTTTGAAACTACCTGCTGCCAAAGAGAAAAATGAAGATTCAGACATTCTGGAAGAAAAAAGGGGCCAGGGTGGGAGGCGGTCACAAGGTTTTTGAACAGTCATTCAGACTTGTTGGACTGTCCTTGGATCTGGTAGGTTTGAGGTTTCTTTTGGGACCTTCTTACAATTTCTTCTTAAACTTCTGTTTACCTGTATTTCGTTAAGACTCTTTATTCTGCTTTTTGCTAAAACTGAATGAGAAATTAGAAATTCCCTTAGAAAATTTGGAAAAAGAGGGCTGAAAAATCTTAGAGATTCCCTGAACCAGCTTAACTCCTTCATCACACTTTTTGATCACCTCTACAGCAGAGGCCAAACACTAAATCTTTATCCAGAGGTAAATTTAAAATCTAATTTTTAACATCATCTAGGAGTTCCTGAGAATGCAGCCATGCAAACGTCCTCAAAACAGTACCAGTGGCCATAGCCCTGGAAGAAGTTACAATAGAGCCATATGCAAACAATGAGTAGAGATCTGTGCAATAGGAGACATTAAATTATTTAAAGCAGATTTTTATTTACAAGTAGAAACTGCAGATAAAACATTCCTCATACTTTTACAATTAGTCAGACAAAACTTCAAAATATGAGCCAGACAACTCTAAATTCTGAAAAATCAAAGTTGCAGATGTATATACTTTTTCCCATACTTATCAATAATGTTTCAAATCTTATCAAAAAGAATAGGATTAGAATTAACTAACTGCTTAGCAGCAGTGGGATCAACTAGAGCTTCAGCTGCTGGATCAGGTTTGGGAACTGTATAAACATTTAAACAACTGAGGGACTTAATACATCCTTTCTGCCTTTTTAGAGGCAACTGGCTGACTATCAGGAAAACTGCAGGCAGTGACACACACATCCTCTAAAGCAGACAGAATAGGAGGAATGGGTTTTGGTTCCAGAAAATCCTTCTGTAGTAAGTATTTTCTGAGAGACTGAAAAACCTCATTGTTTTCCCACTGAAAACAATGGCACATCCTAGCAAGTGTAAGTGAAAGCCCTCACAGGAAGAATCAGAAACTGAGCTCTCTTCTGCGTCTAAATCAGAAATCTGAGGGAAAAATCCTATATCTGTCCCTTCACCAGAATCTTGAATCTTTTCAGGAAAGGAAATATCCCTCTTTCTTTTACCATAAACTACTTTACAAGAAGGATCAATAGCCTGAATTAAATTCTGAGCCAGACCCAGTAAACTACTCCTGTCCAGAGATTTGAGTACTTACATGCTTCATTTTCTGTTTTGACAGGTAAAATGGGGCCAGCTGTGTTACTAATGGCAGCAGCAGCTTCCCCAGGGATGGGCATAGCATTCTGCCATAGCAGGGAAGCTTTCCCTCTGCTCTTACTGGCATCCTTGCAGAGAAGCCTGGCTTCAGGATTTCTCACCTTTCTCAAAGCCCAAACTGCAATAGCAACAAATGCACTACTTCCTAGGCTCAAATATGAACTGCCAAATATTGCCCTTGGCTCATCCCAAAATGCCACATAACTGCAGTATTCTGATAACCAAATAATCAGATGCAAACATTTCTAGTAAAAATGATAATTCTCTCACTGTCAGCAAAGACAAGTGACTTCCTGTTAGTGACAGGACTTCAATCCTCTTTAATACACTTACCTTCAAACTTCTCTCTCAAAAATATTGCCTTAATTTTCTTAATAAATTGTGCATTAAAAAATCTTCCCACTCTCTACACAGTTCCAACTCTCTCCTTATTGCTAGGCCTCCCTTTACCCTTACTACCTGCAAAAGATCCTTCTCTAAACATGTTCATGCTGATTGGAACTCTAGCTAAAGAAATCAGATAGCCTTCCCATTTTTAAAGAAGGCTCTGTATTTCCATTTGCTTAATGGGAACAAATATAACTGCTTTAGAAATGTTAGGAAATTCTTTATGGCACTGTCACTGCTACCCCTGTATGCTAAATAGATTTCATTCGACAGATTCCCTAATACAGTTATATGTTAAATGAGCATTAAAAGAGTATGATGGGGAATATTTAAACATTTTTTCTTACTTTTAATTCTACTGCCTAAGTACTATATCCTGACTGAAACTATACTATGCGGACTACAACTCTATGCCCTGGAGCAGTCTACTATAGAGTGGTGCTGTCATAATGTATTGTTGAATGACATTAATTAGAATCATGTTTTCTTCAAAACAATTTTTATTTGTATTTGCTTGAATGGCCCAGGTCGTGGCTGAAGGCGGTCATCAGACCTGTCCACTAAGCCTGTTAATGAACATTATATAAAGCTTTTTCATCATCGTCCTGGTGTTTATTACTCTCCCCACTTTGCTCTCCTTCACTCCCAGCATACTACCCTTCCACTGTTTTCCTTTATAGAGAACAAACTATTCATTTTATTCGGTCCTCCATTATCTCCTTCCCATCTTTGATCAGCCTGGCTAAATCTGTACGTCCCTTCTTTTTTTCCCTCTATGTACCCAAAAAGCTTCAGCACCCCCCCCCCCTTGTCTGCTCCCATCAGTTTGTGCATTTTCTGCTCTCACCTCTTTTATTGCACTTTTAGAGGCCTTCGCCTCCTCAACCCTTCTTCCCACCTCTCACATTCCATATTTTTATCATAATTGTTATCTTTGCCTTTCTGCATAACCACATTGCCTTCTCTTTTTGCTTCTTCCTCAAACCATTGTCCATAGTCCTAAGTACTTCATATTCCTGACCATCTCCCATAGGTTTAATCCCTGAATATATCACCAGCCCCCTAACTCATCTTGGACTCTCTTTCTCAGCTCATCATAATCCAGTCCCCTAAAATTCCACACCATCTTTCTTCTTAGCCTTCTCCTTTCAGATTCATGATTACTGTTGATGAAAGAAGCCTTCACCAGGACATCCTTAACCCCTATGTCTTAAGGCCACCACCAAAGCAAAGTACTTTCTTGTGTATTCCTAAACATATCGAACCCCTCATGGTCCAAGACTTCTGTCCACTCTCACACTACTCTGGAACTAGGAAGTCCTCACAGATTTCACTCCAGACTTCTCACAGATTTCACTCCTCCCATAAGTCTAATCCTTTTCTCCTATCCCATTCCTTTTAGTCTCTATTCTCTGCTTGTCTTCTTTTCAGATTTCCGGAAGCTAACACTCACTCCCACCAGCATTTCTTCCTTTATGTTATTCACCAAAGCACTTATCATAGAGTTCAACCCTGACCTAGTCCTTGCTCCCTTGAAGCTAGTGTTCTTCTATGACCCCACATTCCATTCCCTCCTCTGTGAAGATATCTGCTCCCCTTCCATATCTTGATTTATTTCATTCCTGAGCAGCTTGTAACTCAGCATTTCCATGATCCCCCTCCCTTGCCACTGACTCACAATGATGTGATACCAGCATTGTCACTACCCATTCTTGCACCACTGCACTATCCCATTTGTACATAGATTCCTTATCACACACCCCCACACACATTTCTATCACAGTTTAAAGGCATTCAGGTGTACCTTCACAATTCTGAGCACAGATTTCCCCTTTGGGATTAAATAAAATAGGGCTTTTCCCTGGAAGAGAATTGGGCTCTGTGCCAGATTTCTCCCCATTCTCCTACCCAAAACCCTTCCTCCTTGTCCAATGCACCAGCCAGCTATGCTTCGTAAGCCTGTCCTTCCTCAGTGCCCTGGCTGCAGGCACAGGTAACACTTGAGAATACCACATTTAACCCTTTACACTTGCATCTGTCACTTGCCTGCTTGCTACCACCTCTGCCATCTCTGACAGATCATTAGTGCCACCAAGCACAGCTTACATCCACTTCACTGCTGCCCTGGTGACCACATTTTGTTACCTTCTCCCATGTCTTGCCAACTCTGAGCCCTTCAGATTTCGCTATAATCCGGTCACCCCTCTCCATTTCTAAGACACTTAGTACCACTTGATGACTGCAGTCACCAACCCCTCCCCTTTTTTTTCCTCTCTCCACAGAATGGATCTAGCTTCCTGCCCCTTACCCTTACCCCTCCAGTCTGCAGCACCTCCACTTCCAGTTCAATTATCCCAGCCCTGTCAGTGTTGGTTGCCTTATTGCCCATAATGAATCTGACCTTTTTTCCATCCTTCCTAAACTCTTCCAGCCTTTTTTTTTACTTTCCCACCCCTTCAACAAATCACTGCCTATATGGCCACATCCAGCTCAAACTCCTTTTACCATGTGTCAACCATTGGTACCTGTCCTCCGCCATGGATCTCTTCCATCTCATTTTACACTCTGCATATGAGGAATAAGGTTGTCAGAAAAAGAAAAGCCAAACTGATAACTGTGTACTTTCTGCTGGACCAGGGCCCAACAGGTGTCAATGCTACGCATGTCTATACAGACGAATCAGGTAGCAATAACACCCATTAGTTCAGATGACTTGTGAAAACCTTCTCTTCTCTTAAATGCAGCTAACAATAAGAGAATTTTCACCAATATAAACAGTCACTGGGGTAGGTTAAAGTACTGGCCCCTGTTAAGAAAATGTTCTGGGTCTAACATTCATAGCTTTACTGACAAACAATGTCATCAACAATAACCATAGGTTCAAAATTATCTTGGATTCTGAAATGCAATTCCTTCAGCTTATGTAAGGTTTCAGAACAGTGTTATTCTGTGAGGATTCTCAGAACTTTTTCCAGTTTTCTGACTCTCTTCCAGACAGTTTATACACTGCTGATGAAAAAACTTACAAGAGGTGAGCAGATGGATCCTTCTGCAATTTCTTCAGTTGAAACCCACTACAGAGGGAACACTTGGGTGTCGTGGGGGGGTCCAAAACAAAGCATTTTTCTGCAAGGGGGAAGGATATACTTGCCACACGAACATGTTTTTGAAGAATCGATGACTACACTTAAGAAGGCCAAGGTCTCTATAAAACACAGACTAGATAAGCATCTTCTTCCGGCTGCTCCAGTCAGGGGTCGCCACAGCAGATCAACTGTTTCCATTTCTTCCTGTCCTCTGCATCTTGCTCTGTCACACCAACCACCTGCATGTCCTCTCTCACCACATCCATAAACATTATCTTAGGCCTTCCTCTTTTCCTGTTACCTAGCAGCTTCATCCTTGGCATCTTTTTCCCAATATACTCTGCATCCATCCTCAGCACATGTCCAAACCAATGTAATCTTGCCTCTCTGGCTTTGTCTCCAAACCTTCCAACCTGGGCTGACCCTCTAATATACTTATTCCTAATCCTGTCCATCCTCGTCACACCCAGTGCAAATCTTAACATCTTCAACTCTGCCACGTCAAGCTCTGACTCCTGCCTTTTTGTCAATCCCACTATCTCCAACCCATATAACATAGCTGGTCTCACTACCCTCTTGTAGACCTTCTCTTTCACTCTTAATGGTACTAGTCTGTCACAAATCACTACTGACACTCTTCTCCACCCACTCCATCCTGCCTCTACTCTCTTCTTCACCTCTCTTCCACACTCACCATTACTCTGAACTGTTGATCCCAAGTATTTAAACTCATCCATCTTCGCCACCTCTACTCCCTGCATCCTCACCATTCCTCTATCCTCCCTCTCATTCACACTCATATATTCTGTCTTAGTCCTGCTGACCTTCATTCCTCTTCTCTCTAGAGCATATCTCCACCTCTCCAGGGTCTCCTCCACCTGTTCCCTACTCTCACTACAGATCACAATGTCATCTGTAAACATCATAGTCCACAGGGACTCCTGTCTGATCTCGTCTGTCAACCTGTCCATCACCATGACAAATAAGAAAGGGCTCAGAGCTGAACCTTGATGAAATCCCACCTCTACCTTAAACGCATCCATCACTCCCATCGCAGACCTCACCGCTGTCACATTACCCTCGTACATATCCTGTACCACTCTTACATACTTCTCTGACACTCCTGACTTCCTCATACAATACCACAACTCCTCTCTAGGCACCCTGTCATATGCTTTCTCTAAATCCACAAAGACACAATGCAACTCCTTCTGACATTTTCTGTACTTCTCCATCAACACTCTCAAAGCAAACATTGCATCTGTAGTGCTCTTTCCTGGCATGAAACCATACTGCTGATCACTAATCATCACCTCCCTTCTTAACCTAGCTTCCACTACTCTTTTCCCATAACTTCACGCTGTGACTGATCAATTTAATCCCTCTGTAGTTACTGCAGCTCTGCACATCACCCTTATTCTTAAAAATCGGTACCAAAACACTTTTTCTCCATTCCTCAGGCATCCTCTCACTTTCTAAGATTTCACTAAACAATCAAGTTAAAAACTCCACTGCCATCTCACCTAAACACCTCCATGCTTCCACTGGTATGTCATCTGGACCAACAGCCTTTCCGTTCTTCATTCTCTTCATAACTATCCTTACTTCCTCCTTGCTAATCCACTGCACTTCATGATTCACTATCCACACATCATCCAACCTTCTCTCCCTCTCATTCTCTTCATTCATCAGCCCCTCAAAGTACTCTTTCCATCTGCTCAACCCACTCTCATCGCTTGTGAGTACATTTCCCACATTATCCTTCATCACCCTTACCTGATGCACATCTTTACTAGCTCGGTCCCTCTATCTAGCCAATCAGTACAGGTCCTTTTCTCCCTCCTTAGTGTCCAACTATTTATACAACTTGTCATATGCCTTATCCTTAGCCTTCGCCACCTCTCTCTTTGCCATGCACCTCATCTCCTTATACTCTTGTCTACTTTCATCTCTCTGACAATCCCACTTCTTCGTCAACCTCTTTCTCTGTATACTCTCCTGTACTTCTTCATTCCACCACCAGGTCTCCTTGTCCTCCTTCCTCTTTCCAGATGTCACACCAAGCACCTTTCTAGCCATGTCGCTTACTAGCTCTGCTGTAGTTACCCAGCTATTCGGTAACTCTTCACTGCCACCCAGTGCCTGTCTTAACTCTTCCCTGAACATCACCTCACAATTACCATTTTTCAATTTCCACCATTTGATCCTTGGTGCTGCCCTCACACTCATCCTCCTCTTCTTGATCACCAGTGTCATCCTACAAACCACCATCCTATGCTGCCTAACTACACTTTCCCCTGCCACCACTTTACAGTCTCCAATCTCCTTCACACTGGCCCTTCTACATAAGATATAATCCACCTGTGTGCATCTTCCTCCATTCTTGTATGTCACCCTATGCTCCTCCCACTTGTTAAAATACGTATTCAACACAGCCATGTCCATCCTTTTCACAAAATCCACTACCATCTGACCTTCTGCATTCCTTTGCTTAACACCATACCTACCCATCACTTCCTCATCCCCTCTGTTCCCTTCACCAACATGCCCATTGAAATCTGCTCCAATCACCAGTCTCTCACCCTTGGGTACAGTCATCACCACTTCATCCAACTCACTCCAAAATTTTTCTTTCTCATCCATCGCACACCCAAATTGTGGAGCATATGCACATTCATCATTACACCATCAATTTCCAGCTTCATAAACATCACTCTATCCGACACTCTTTTCACCTCCAAAACACTCTTAGCATACTGTTCCTTCAGGATAATGCCTACGCCATTTCTCCTCCCATCCACACCATGATAAAACAATTTGAACCCGCCTCCGATACACCTGGCCTTGCTCCCCTTCCATCTGGTCTCTTGCACACACAATATACCAACCTTCCTTCAGTCCATCATATCAGCTAGCTCTCTCCCTATACCAGTCATATTGCCAACATTCAAAGTTCCGACCCTCACTATCACAGTCCTAGCCTTTACCTGCCTTCGGCCATGCCTTCTGCCTCTTCTCCTCCTTCGGCTAACAGTAGCCCAACTTCCGCCAGCACCCTGTTGGCCAACAGTACTGGTGGCAGTCCTTGTTAACCCAGACCTCGACCGATCCGGTATGTATATGTGTACTTTTGTCTGCATGTATGATTTGGCAAAATTTTACGCCGGATGCCCTTCCTGAAGCAACCCTCCCCATTTATCTGGGCTTGGGACCGGCACAAAGAAATGCACTGGCTTGTGCATCCCCAGTGACTGGGTTAGACTAGATAAGCATACTCCAGCAAAATAAAAGTGAAGATAAAAGAAACCTTCAGAAAATGCAAACAAAATCTAAGTTTGCAAGATAACTAGAAGAATATTAAAAAGCTTTCTGAAAAATAAAATTTGTGACACAAGCTCTGTCAAAGCAGCCTAGAGACAAAGGATGTGAACAAACTTTCCTTGTAGGAAGTCAGTGGGGTATTCTGCCTTAATAGTATGTTATAGTGTTGCAGGCAAGATTGGTCAGCCTAGGAAAGTTTTGTACCAAATAGTCCTAACATCTGTGACTTTACCTGATTTTATTCTGTAATCAGAGGTTTAAGATACTGGATCTTCTAACGATCTAACTGCAGCAAGTGACACTTTATAGAAGTCGAGGCTAGCTGCCATTACCAGCCCAGTAGACAGATTAATGAATGGATTGTTAAAAAAATTGCTTTGATGGCAGTAAGGAGGCACAGAAAACAACAGTTATGTTCTCACCATAATGATGGTTCCATGTTGTCGTCTTTTCTTCTGGGTAAACCTTTGGGTTATCAGATCCAACCTCGGTGCCTTTTAGAAGCTGTGGCTCCAGGGCTTTGATGCCTCCGTTATCCATAAACTTTCGCTTCCTCCAAAATACCACAGATTGAGTTTGCTTACTCATCAATAAACAAATTTTCATTATCTCAAAAGAAAATTCCTGATAGTCTATACCGGGGCATGACCTAGAGAAAATGCAACCAGATAAGGTTCTAAAATGACAAGGTTCTTGGTTAGGTCCATTCAAAGAGGAGCACTAGGTGAGAAATTTGGAAGGGGGAAGGAGGGAGGGACGTTGAACCAGACAAAATGGATGCATCATTATTATAAGTACAAAACTTTCATATCCAATGTCTTTTTTCATCTGATTCAACCTTTCAAACAGATTTCCTTACTAGCACAAAACCCTGCGAGGTAACTAGGAAGGATACTCCTGAGAATGGTGAAGCCAAATGGCATACATGATCTTGATTATACATTCAGCTTGCAATGATATGAATGTGTGAATCATGGACCAAGTTGCTGAAGCACAAACTTCATTGAAAGGGACTATGTGCTAAGGCAACAGAAGTAGCAACAGATCTTGTTGAATGAGCTCTTGGTTTAAAGAACGACCCAATTTTTTCTGGGCAAAACCATACAATCTGAAAGCTGCCTTGACACTGTAACTTTATAAACACTCTGGTGTAACTTGGCTCTAGAGAAAGCTATGAATAGTTGGAAGGACTGGATCTCTTATAAGTCTCACTAAAAAGGTTCCCTTCAAAAAGTCCTTTGAAATCTTTAGTAAAGCTACAGCAGTCTGATTGTGTCCAGTATGGGAACTGGAAATAACTGCTAATAGAGCCCTTTTGGAAAAGATCTGACAAGAAGTCTAGACTAGAAGGGGGAGGAGATGAAAATGGATCTATCCCTTTAGAGGCTGCCCAGATTGAAAACCTCTTCCATTTGCTAAGGTAAACTTTCCTGGTACTTGATTTTTTTTTTGAAGCTGACAAAATATGAACCACCTAAGCATAAAGGCTGGCATCTCTGGCCATCAATAAAATTAGAGGAACCATGCGGTTAGCTTCAGCGTCTCTGGTGTCTGGAACAGGCTGTCCAGATGGCAGTGTCAGATCTGGAAGGTCATTCAATGTCCAGGGAGGACACACTACATGAGGTCAGAGGAAGGGAAGTCAATTTTCCTGGGTTCAGAAAGGACCAATGAGGGTTACCCTTGGCCTTGCACCTTGTTTTCTGAATAAACTTTATTAGTGGAAAGGGGTCATATGACTGACCTAGGGGCAAATGTGGACTAGAGAGTCCCTCAATGACTCTCCCTGTGGTGTGATTAGAGAAAAATAACTGCTGCACTTGTTTAGGAAGAAGCAAAAAGATCACAGCATGGTTGACCCCAGTGGCTGAAGATTTGATTCCCCACTGCTTGATTGAGGGACCACTTGTGGATCAGAAGGCTTTATCTGCTCAGTCTGGCTACTAATGTATTTGAAGTTTCCAGGATATGCATTGCTATGAGAAAGCAATGGAAAGACATCTCCCATTGCCACACTCTCATGCCCTCCCAGCATAAAGGATACAAATGGGTTCCCACCATGCTTGCTGATATACCAGACTACTGCCATGTTGTCTGTCTGGCTAGGGATCACATCCCTTGGGGAGAGAATCCTGGAAAGGCTACAACACTAGGAGAACTGCTCTCATGTCCAGAACATTGATGTGGAGAGTGGCCTCCATGTGTGACCACAAACCATGGACCATCTTCCCTTTGAAATGCCCTCCACCCACTCCAGGAGGGAAGCATCCATGGTTATTATGGTCATGCCGGAAGTAGAGAAAAGGGTTGATCTTCCAGGAGAGCTAAGATTAATTACAATCTGATGTGAGATCTGCAAATGGCATCACGAATCTGGGCATGAAGAGGATACAAAATCTTGGACCGTTCTATAGAAAGGGTCCATTGAAGAACTCTCATGTAGTATCTGGCTAGGGGAATCAATGTTATTGTCGAAGCCATCAGCCCTAGCAGTCAAAGAATAAGTCTGGTAGGGTGGGTGGGTGTGTGCGTGTGGGGGGGGGGCAAGCATTGTTGAAGAACTTGAAAGTTTACCTGACACAGAGATACAGTCCTACACTCTGGAAGGTTGGCTATCTGATTGCTCATACTCAGTTGGCATTCCATGAACTCTTATCTGTTCTGTGAATGTCAATTAGCTCCATGCTTGATTGACTGAATCCAGATGAAGCTGGAGCAAGAAGTCCCACTGCTGGAGCAGAAGATCCCTGGTTGGGACTGTGAGGAGCTAATCGTATAAATATGGAAATACCCAGAACCATAACAGTCTGAGATATGCTGCAACCATTGCCACACATCTGGTGAACACCCAGGAGCCTGTGGTGAGACCAAAGGTAAGTGCCTTGAATTTAAAATGATTCATTCCCAGCCAGATATGGAGAAATCACCTGGGAGGCTCGAACCTGTGGGCCTTGGATCTGAAGGATAGACCAGAATAGGCGATACTAATGGAAGGGGTGTTGGAACAGTTCTCTGATCGTCCAGTGTGGATGGCACTGGGAGAACCCCTAGATTAATTTGCTCTGCAGAAATCTCCACCTCATCCTGTCGACATCTAATTCAGTAAGGCTCCTTGATGAATAAATTGGCCTGGAAGATGAAGCGACTGAAGGTGGTCATAATGAATATCTCTTCTACAGGAAGGGTGAATGGTGCCAAGGGAGCACTCGCTCTGGTGAGAATCTAAAAGGTGGCTATGACCAGATCTGAGTAGGGAATGGAGCCATTTGTCCAAGACTTTTTGTTGCCAGACCCAAGGGTTACAATGGGACCAAAAACCTGGTCTTGTCTAACCTCTTTTCTGATGACTTGTCTTTTTCCTTTGGTAGACTGGGTAAATATACTTGGCTGGGCAGGGATAAGACCCTTTAATACCGATTTGTTCCTATGACCTTGTAGGGCGCCTTGGTACATAATGTGATACAATTCAACTTTTAGATAAGCTGATCCCAGGCAGTAGACACAAAGCAAGAGTGGGTTCCGTGACAGAATCTTACAGCTGCAGGCCTTACTTTTTTTTTAATTCGTGAACCTTTTCTGTCATGGAAAAGCATACTAACTAACCAACCAACACAGCACACTCCTGTCACAAAGAAAAAGACTATGTATGGGTATGGAAAGAGTCAGAGCCCTTGATCCACAGCTTCTAAAAGGCACCAAAGTCAGAGCCAATAAGCCAAAGTCTGAACTGGACAAAAAAGACATTGGATCTCCAAAAATAACATGCATTTTACCTTGAACAGAGAATTGACAATGATCAGTAAGTTGAAGCCAGCACAGCCCATAAGGTGTGAAAGGCTGAGTGTAGCATTATACAGTGTGAACTGCACATTAGGTGTTGAAGGTCTGTGAGATTTCAATGACAGCTTAAAAATGCTACCACATTTTATTTGGTAACTCTTTCCAGAATGATGGGATTTCTTGGAATCACTATTAATGAGGCATGAAGGACAAAGCTGGAATGAACAGGCATGTTGCGGACTGCTGGGCTGACACCAATACTGAGGAAACAATCTGGGAATGTGAAAGCTATACAGTCCAAAGAGTCTGACATTTAAATGACTTTTCAGCAACTGTCAAAGACCAATGAGACTTTTTCTCTACAAGGTTGCAATGCAGACTTCTCAGGCTCCCATACTGAAAGAAAAGACTAATACATATAGGGGGGACATCAATAGATTTAAGCATAAACTTCAGGGCTCTCCTTTCCAGTCTCACTTCTCTGCATTCTTTTGAGATTTATTAAATGTGTAATTTAGATGTTTTGTTAGGTTATTACTTGGGAGAGTGAGTTGAATAATAATTATTGTGGAAGACAGGATGAAAGTGACAGTGCCCAGTTGCTTCTGGTTGGCAGCCTGTCCGACTGATTTTTAAGTTCCCTGTGGATGGAGGAGTAGTGATAGGTGTATAATAGGCTAATGACCACTAGAACCTTTATAAGCCTAGCCATGCAACCCAAATATGTTCCACAAGTTGCGTTTTAGATGTCTATACAAGGGGTGATTGTTGGTTATGACATAATTCACTGACTGCCTCTGTCCATCAGAGATGCAGGTGCCAGACCAGGGTGAATTTTTGATTTCTTATTCCATGGTCCAAGTTTTAAGGTTAGGGAGGGACTTTGTTTCACATGGATGGGGAACCTATTCCAGAGAATGGGAATTCTCTGAGATATGCATCTGTCTCTTCATGTCCTATTTATGTCACAAGCAAAATTTAGGCCTTTAGATCTAGTAATCCTAATGTTGTTTGTTTTATGGCTGTGCAAAAGGCTCACCAGAGCAGGGTCCAGGGATGCCTTTTATGCCAAGCATAGACAGTCTCTCAGAAGTCTGTAGGAGACTGAGTACAGAGATAGGACTTTGAGGCACTCCTCATAGGACACTGTGTTTATGCCAGGTATTCTTTTTGTAAGGAACCGTTACAGACATTCCAATTGCTGCATGTGTCTGGTCAGGTATATACCGAAGTGGGCATTATACTCAACAATGGGTTTGATGAGGGCAGAGTATAACTTTATGATGACTTCCTTGGACCTAGATGCCATGCCCTTACTGATAAGTTGGGCAACAGGTTTTCCATACTGTCTTGGACATATGTTGGTCAAAAGGCCAGGTTACTGTCTACATGTGTTCCTAGATCCCTGACTAATGGGTCAACACTTAGAGGTACTTAATTGATGGTGTTAGTTTCTTGGGGTGACCAACTTCCCAAAAAGTATTTTGATAAATTTTTAAGCCATGGCTTTGACACCAGAAATGTGTCTGTGTTTAACCCTCTCTCTTAAGATGTTTGCTTCTGAGGGGATTCTATGACTGCTCTCACCTTGTAATCACCTGCAAACTTGGTTAGCCAGAGGCCTTTGACATTGGCCTTTACTTCAGAGAAGTAGATGCCAAAGAGGAGAAGGCCCAGCACGAAGAATTGAGGGACTCCACTGGTGACTGGCCTCTCTGGATGAAGTTTCACCAGTTCTACTTTCCTAGGTCCTACCAGTGAGCCAGAGCAATATAGAGGGGGTTTATACCCAATTCTGCAAGTTTAACAATACCATAATGGGGTATTGTATCAAATGCTTTAGCAAGGTCAAGGCAGGCAGTATGCAGTTTCACCCAGATTCATTATCTTGGTGACCCTTCTCAAATAAGTCCACTAAGATCAGTAGGCATGACCTTCCTCTGACAAAACCAAACTGGTAGGGATCCATTGTCTGAACATCTGCCATGTCTTTATTGATTACTTCCATAAGCCTTTCTACAGTTTTGCATAGAAAAGACTAGCCACATAAATGGGTATGTAGTTTCTGAGATCATTTTATGTTCCACCCTTATGAAGAGGGATGACCATTGTAATCATCCATTCTCATGGCATGAAGCCTATTTTGAGACTGCACTTAAAAAGCAACTCCAGTGTCCGTTAGGTCATATTTTAGACTATACAGGAGGCATCCTGGGGTATTAATTGGGGTCCATTGAGGCTGTGTTCTTGGCCTTAGTGAGCTGAGGGGTTATGGTTCAAGACATTTCTTGGGGGTTAATTAGAACTGAATTTGTCAGACAGCAGATTCACTATATCATCCAGGTCAGTGAATGTGCCATCATTAACCACCAGTTCAGCGCACTGTGTGCTGCCTTTGAAGTTTTTAACATAGCTGGAAAGCACAATATGGTTACTTTTTTGCCCGAGACCTATCTTGACCAGAAAATAGCATTATTAGACTTAATTAGCCATCTTAGTTGCCTGTTTAATTTTATGACAAAGCTACTTTTATGGGAGTTGCACTTCCTGATTTTAGTCACGATTTTTTTTTTCCTTTTGTGTAACCTGTTCAGTTTTGGATGCTATCAGGGTGGTTCATTTTTGAGATAGTTTTGGGCTTACTTCTGGTAGGTATAGAAACCTCTATGCAACCACTGATGTGGTTGTACAGAGTTTCTGTGATCAATTCTGCATAGAATGATATGTTATCTGGGTTTGCAGGGGCACTGAATTTTGACAAACTATCGCTTAATAAAAGGTAGTGTGCCTTGAAATAGTTTCTGTTAATAGGGTTAGAATTTATTTTGATTTTGAAGGAGACAGCTTTATGGTCAGACCATTCCAGGGAGGACAAGACATTGCAAAGGGGGGGGGGGTGCAGGGTTGTCCTATATTTGTGAATCAAGGGTGTTTGTATTTATGAAGTCCAGGAATCTCTGTCCATGTAGATTTGAAGGCATGTAGGATTCCCCATCTATAGAGGGTGTCAAGTCCTCCCATAAGTAAAGTGTTAGACCTACTACAGACACATGTCATCCAACCTAAGTATGTGCTACAAGTTTTGTGGGACAAAAAGGATGACCTATACTGACTTTGGATATTACATTTCCCAATTTAACAGTAGAAAAGGATAAAAATTGGTCAGATTTTCTGTAAGGTTTTGTCTGATGCAGGTAAAAACATAACTAATTGCAGGCATAAAATACAAAGTACATTTACCTTTGTACAAAATATTTGGGAAGAATGACCGACAATTTATGGACTGGTTAATAGAGGATTCAGAAGCCATCTTAGGAAGAAAATAGAAGTAGTTTTTCAGGGACACAGTCTCTGTGAAAAATTAGGTAAGGATGATTTAGTAATGTCCTAAGGAGGAACTGGGTCTCTAAGTGGTGGGCTTAGAAGAAAAGCCTTGGATAATGTAAGAGAAGCTACAGGCATGTAATTTTCACCTACAATGAAAGAGGATATTGCAGCTAACTGAACTCTGATAGTGGAGTGGCTGATTCCACAATGCAAATGATGGGCAAGAAACTCCAAAATTTCAGAAAAGGAGCTGAGAAAGTGTCACAATTTTTCAGTCGCCCAATCTCCTGTAAATTTTCCTAGTAGAGGGTTTCTGGGAAGAGGACATGAAGAGAACCTGGACTATCAAACCAGGTTAGATTTGGAGAAAAGATGCGGAGAGTTTGAGGGGTGCTTGGGTGAGGCAACCCTGACAGGTAAGATCTGGGTCTGAGCCCTGTGCCAAGAGTGGGTGGTCTACATGAGACCAGAGGGGGGGGAAAAAAAGACACTTGTCAAGGCCAATAATGAGCTACGAGCATGACTGACCCACATCACAGATACTTTCTGTAGAAATTTCAAAATCAGCGGCATCATAAGACAAAGGAGTCACAGGAGCCAAGGGTGTGCTAGAGTGCCCCTGGGCGACTCCCCCTCTCAGGGAATTAAGATTAAAGAACCTTTTGCATTTGGTGTTGGGGGAGAGGTGAACAGGTCGCAACAAGATCAAACCCAATGTCTGAAAAAACACAGTTACCAATGGATTGAGGGAGAACAGACCTGGCTCAACCTGTCCGCAAGGATATTGGACTTCCCTGGGATATGCATTGCTTTTAGAAAGTGACGAGAAGATATTTCCCCACTGCCACACACTCATGGTCTCTCAGCACAGGTATTAGGCAAGATCTGTTTCCTCCCTGCTTGTTGATGTACCAAACAGCCATGTTGCCTGTCTGGATAGACATCATATCCAAGGAGAGAGTCCTAAAAAGCCTGCAACACTAGCAGAACTGCTTTCATATCCAATATATTAATGTAAAGACTAGCCTCTGTTTGGGACCATGTACTTTGGACAGTCTTTCCCAGCCCTGGTTTTGGGGTCACCAATGCCCCTAGGTGATGTTCATTAAGTTTTCCCCTTTGCCTCAGGAAGTTCTTTCAGAAGTATCAGATGTAAAACCTTGGGATTTACAAAACAAAATTCTCTTTCCTCCCTTCTGGTTTCTAAAGAGGATCCTTTGGTGTGTGCAGAATTTCATTCCTATGGCAAACAGAGTTTTACCATCCTTCTCACTTCGAGATAGTCTCCTTAACCTTTAGACCAAAAAGGGTTGATCATAATATGGGCATTGAAATCGGACGTCTTGAAATATTCTGCAGTCACAACTTCATCCAGGCATGCCTTCATATGGAAATACCTGTGCCAACTGCCCTACATGCACCCTCTGTGGCATTACAGATGAAGCCTATAGAGGCACTGGTAATCAACTGTGAGTCAATATATTTTTTTCATCCACAGGCAAGGTCCCTGGGAGACATGTGTGATTTCCTTGATCATATCCCTCTGGAAACGCAATGCATGCCATTGAAACACCCTTACCAAAAAAAGTAGACAGTGTAAACATGCTTACCAAATCTATCCAATGCATGTGAATCACTGTATTGTGGATTAACAGAGGAACTTTCTTCTGAAAGTTCCTTCTCACTGGCTGCTTCCACTACCCTGGAATGTACCACAAGCCCCTTGCTCTGACAGGGACAGTCTTTGGCAGCAACCAGAAAATTTGTCCGACTTGTGGATAGGCTCAGCTGTGTCGGGCTACTTCCATGCCATGGAAGAAATCAGGCCTACCCATCTCATCGACCGGGGGAACT
The DNA here is from genome assembly GCF_019279795.1 of Protopterus annectens. Taxonomy (NCBI): domain Eukaryota; kingdom Metazoa; phylum Chordata; order Ceratodontiformes; family Protopteridae; genus Protopterus; species Protopterus annectens. Next base: position 1,747,406,442 of record NC_056743.1, on the reverse strand, counting down.
ACCAAAATAGTAGGTCAGCCAGAACTGATAGTCAAGGAAAACTAACTCTTCCAGAGAAAGCATCTAGGAAGACAACCCTCCCACCCTTCTGTCTGTGAAATTAGTGTCTATGAATGAGACATCCTCTGGGGGGGTCTACATCCTTCTCTCAAAGTCACTGTCATTGGTAGGGGAATTCCTCAGGAGAATCAAAATGTTTCCTTTAGAAACTTGCGCTTCCTGTGTACCTCTTCTGTGGGTTGTTCAGGAGAGGACTCAGAAGCTGACAGTTTCTGCCAGAACTAGCTCAATGCTTCCAGAAACTGTCTGCCCCAATGGGACAACAGTAGGCTGCACCACCCTAGTAAATCCTATGGGGAGGGCTGGGATCCAATTCTGATGGGGTAGACTTCTCTCTAGGTTGAGAGAACACACTCAAAAGCCTTGAATGCAGAGCACAACACAGATCCAGGGAACCTCACTGTAGTGTGAAACTCCTGAAGGTAGCTCAACCCTAGATGCCATTCAGCGGGGATCAGTGACTGATGCCAGAGCCAAACTATCAAGTGCAGAGCTCCTAGAGGGAGGATCTTATCCTACCCCTCAAGATTGATGTAGACAGTTCAGCTCCAAGACTCAAACAGGGTCACATCGGACTTCAAAGAACTCATCAGAGTTGAGGAAGTATGCTTTGATGCAGACCTGGCCTGGGCAAGAGTCGGATCAGAGCAGCTATTACAGAGTGAGGGAAAGTAGTGGTTCCTGTGACTCCACCAGCGGATGGAGTCAGAAGGCCCCCCAACTGGACCAGAGTCCAAAGAAATTTCAGCCTGTCCACATCTGCTTCAGTGAAACCAAGTGTACCTAGCTGACCCAAGACAAAAGATAGAGGAGAGTTGCCTAGAAAAACAAGGTCCGTCCTGTAAAATTGGAGACCGGGAGCCTAGGGGAAATAGGATTGTGGGAGTATCTGGGAGTCATATGGGATCCTAAGAATACAGGCTATGAAAAGAATAATGTTGGCTCAGGACTGCAAATTTTATGCACCTGACCAGACAAGGGCGTCTATCCAAAGATTTTTTGTTTTGTTTTGTTTTTTTTTACTAGCAGACTGACTTCTCTCTATCCTTGTCTGAACACTTCAGTTATCTTTAGATTTGTCAGACGCCTTTTTAGATGGAGGCAACAGCAGGAGCAGATTACCCTCCCATTCCAGAAGTTTTTTTTCTTTCTCCTGTGGAAAAAGCTGCCCCTTCAAAACGGGGTTTTCTACTTGCATTAATGGCCATTGGCCGAAAGACTCAGATACAGCGGATGCGAAGGACCCAAACAGTATACATACTTTTGTGCATCCAAATGTGGAAACTTGTGTGAAGCAAGCTATTCTGCCTGAAGGCTTATCAGTCAACATAAAAGAAAAAAAAAAAACACAAAAAGTACCCTTTTTAAAATTATATATATATATATATATATATATATATATATATATATATATAAAGCCCCATGTTAGAAGCTAGTAGAAAGAAAAAATTGAAAGGGAGGGCAATATACACAAAGTGCTAACATACAGGTGTACATTATGTATGTAATACAAATAAAGCTAATCCCTATAAAGAAATGAAAGCCATGTACTCACTGTAACGTTAGATCAGTGTTGTCTTATTTTCATTTGGTTCAACTGTTGCTGTGGACTCTGATCTAACTTGAATCCAGTCTTGGCACCTTTAAACCTTTGGATCCAGGGCTCTGACTCCTCCCTTACCCAAAATTCCCCTTCTACCATCAAAATACCTCGGATCAAATTTGCCTTAATATAAGGATATGTTTCTAGTACTGAAAATCTCACTAAACATTATGTTCAAAACAACAAAAAACAGAAGGGGATTTTCCCTGCTGAGGTTTTCATTAGCAAGACTCTCCTAGAGTGCCACCCATTCTTCAAGGTACAGCAGGTGACAACTTGGGAGGGGGATACTGAACCAGACGAAAATAGGATTACCCTGCCATTATGGTGAGAACAAACTTTCATTTCCGTTGTCCCTTTTCACTTGATTCGACTGTTGGGACAGATTCCCCGCCTACTAAATTGCCTGGGCAACATTAAGGAAGGACTTTCATGAGAACAGCAGAGCCAGGAGGAGGAATGAGACTTGGATTGTATACCCAGCTTACAGTGAGACTAAATTATGTAGGGTAGGACCAGGCAGCAGTGGCACAAATCAACAATTGAGAGGTTATGTTGAAAAATTGTGGAAGTTGCCAATGTCAAATGAGCTGTCATTTTTTGGGTTAAAGATAGACCCAACCTGTCAAACAAATGCAGCACAGTTTGAGCACCACCTTGTGTGTGTGACCTTAGAAACACATTTCAGTTTAGCTTTGGATAATGCAAAGAACTGGTTTGATTTCCTAAAATCTTTAGTTATGTATAATACACTTCAAAGGTGCCAATATGAGCAAGTAGCTGCATCATAAGCCCAACACATGAAACAAAATGCTCACAAAAGAGTATGTTACTCCAGTCTCTTTATTGTTAAGCGCTTTCTTTCCCAGTATACACCTCGGGGACTTCCTCAGAACAAGAAACAGAAGAAATTACATTGCTCCAAGTAAACACCCTTTATATGCAATGAAACAATCAATTATTCTCCCACAATTTTAAAGACAGACACTAAAACACTAAACTTTTGTACTTTAAATATACACACAAACAACTTTACAAGAGGCAACAAAAAGGGGGATACAGAAACCAATACAGGTAAATGGTATCTACATACATTCTAATATTGTGCTGACTAATAATGGCAAATGTGCTTCTTACGATGGGTTTAAGATCTATATACCGATTCCGTTTTGGATATAAACTATTTTTCTTTACTTAGGAAAGGGTTTAAGTTTTTCCCCACCTTAAGACTGAACACAGTGGATGTTATTACTGAGTTGAAGTTATTTTACTAGGAAACTAAATTTTGTTCAAGGGACAGGATCCCCCTGGAAAGGAAAAATTGAAAAAGAAAAGTTTTTAATCCACCACTGCACCCCCTTATTCTAGCTTTTGAAAAATCTTGTGAAGTAGATATTCCGAACAAGTTTAAATACTAAGCTTGAAAAACATTTTAATTGGAGTATTGAACAACACACTTTAAACAATTTAGAACAAAGAGCTAAGAATTATGAAACCCGATAAGGGTGGGGGTGTTTTAACAGTATTGATTATATTAATAATCTTACAATGATTTTTGCTGACAATGAAAAATATCAGGTTGCATCTAGAAATGAAGTCATGTTAGAACACAGAAAAATCCAACTATTCTTAGAAGATTCGCTGTTAAGAAGCCATCCATCTACCTGACTTCTGAACATCCATTTATCCCAACAGCCTTTAGCATCCCAAAAGTACATAAGTGCATAGATGATTCCCCCATTTAGGGTCATTACTTCAACACGAAATAGTTCCACGTATACCCTTTGTACATTTGTAGATAGAATTCTTAAGGACATGATTGGTTCAGTGGACTATTTGCTAAAGGATTCTTGGGACTCTGTCTAAATTTAATGAGTCTTGGTACAACTATAGCGTTATTTTTTTCCACTGTAGATACAGTGAACTTATTCACTTCCATCCCTCACAAGGAGCGTTTGGATTTATTCTATGAAGCAGTTAGAGAACGCACTACAATTTCTGATACTATGCTGAATTTTTTGATGGCTGTTATGTACCACATTCTGTCCAATAATTATTTCATATTTGAGGGCGAATACTATAGGCAAACACAAAGGTTAGCAATGAGGGCAACATGTGCCCCCATTTACGCCAATTTGCTTTTATATGCATGGGAAAAGAAACATCTTCACAAGTGCTTTTAAACCTTTATGGTGTACATACTATCGCTTTCTGGATGACGTGTTTATTTTATGGAATGATTCAAATGTGGACCTTGATGGGTTTTGGACCACATCAATCAGATATGTGCATTTTTTTAAATTTACAGCCAAACATTCAAGTGAGAAAAGAAGAGTATTTGGATGTGATTTCTAAGGACACATCCAACAAACAATTTGCCTCTAGAATATTTCGGAAAGACACCTTCTCCAACAGCTACCTTGATTTTCAGAGTAGTCATCCCTTTCATATCAAGAGAAACATCTATAAGGGGCAGTTGGTAAGGTCTGCGAGAAGGTGTACTGCATAAGACACCTTCTTGGAAGGTGTTTAACATAACAAATGTTTAGGGTAAGGGGATACCCAAAATGACTTCTTGAAGTAACAAAAGGAATGATGAAAGGATGGGGATCAAAATATAAGCCCTTATTGGGAAGTGTGACCATTCAAAAAACGGGTAGTCATACTCGCAGGGTCAATTTTGACACTAGTATGGTCATCCCTTATGGTTCAGGTGAACGTGCATTGGGAGACATAAAAGAGAATTGGCATACATTCAAAGGAAACTGATATTTTTCACACACATGGTGAGACACCAAGCTTTATATACAAAGCTGGAAGGAATTTTAAATATTTCACAGGGCACACTTTCATCAAGACTATGTGTAGCAAAGGAACTGCTAAGTTGCAATCAATGTCCCTACATCTTAGATAGCGACGTGGCCCTGGTAGCCAGGCATGTTAGGGGCATTCCTCTACACAAGGGTAATTGTAATACGGGAGGTGTTCTATTTGTTTGCCAAACATGTTCATATTACTATATTGGCAAAATGGAAAGGAATTTTAAGACCAGAATATATGAACACCTTTATGCCATTAATAAGGTGAATGTAAATAATGCATTGTAGAGGCGCACACTAGTATGCGAGGGCGATACAAGATTTAAGTTTGGCATTTTAGAGGTTATCCAAAGGAATTTTAGAGGTGGTTGGTGGGAGCTTCAGGTTGATCTTAGAGAGTTTTATTGGATTATTAGATTAAATGCCACTGCTGAACCAGGGTTAAACTACCATATTTCCCTGGTTCCTGTTCTAAGAAAAAGCTTTAAACATCTGAATTTTTATTGTATTTTGTAGAATATATTTTTAATAATGTAACATTCAACATTTCCTAAAGTTTTTTGTATGTATATTTTAAGTACAAAGGTTAGCATTTTAGTCTTTACTGCGGTGGTTGTGCGGCGGTAGCATTGTCGCCTCACAGAAAGATGTTGTCCTGTTCAATTCTCAGCTAGAGCGTCTTGTGTGGAGTCATGCGTGAATGGGTGCACCTTCGTTGAAGGTTGTGCATCAGGGCCAGCAACTCTGCACATAAAAATCTACTGTCAATCATTAGCGGACCGGAGTTCCGCTGTGGCAACCCCTAACTGGGAAAAGCCAAAAGACACAAACAACAAGTGTCTAGGTCTTTAAAATTGTTGGAAAACTGATTGCTTCATTGCATATAAAGGGTGTTGACTTGGAGCAATGTAATTTCTTCTGTTTCTTGTTCTGAGGAAGTCCCCGAGGTGTATACTGGGGAAGAAAGCACTTGAGACTGAAGTAACATACTCTTTGAGCGCATTTTGTTTCATGTGTTGGGCTTATAGTGCAGCTACTTGCTCATATTGGCACCTTTGAAGTTTTATTAGTAGTTTTTTGGTGCCTTATCAAACGGATTTGTCGTTATTGGTGTTTGAAGTTTAGTTCTATGCAGACAGATCTGAAGTAATCTATGAACATCAAGTAAATGCAATTATGTATTCCACTTCATTTGAAAACTTTGGAAAGAAAACTGGTAGATTAATGGACAGATTTATGTTGGACTCAAGATATAAACCAGAGAAAAAAAAGGAGGCGTGGTGGCATACAGACATGCCAGTACCTGCTGTTTTAGCAGTTCCATCAGCTGCAGTAGTAAATAGGTGCATGTAAAACATACAGTAGGAATTTAAGGTAGATAGCAGAGGAGCCCACATTCTTCTGGGTAGCCACTGGCAAATTACCAGAACGAATTGCTGATCTCTTGGTCAATTCTCTTTGGAAACATGTAATGGTTAAAATAGTTCAGTGCTCAAGGAAAAGGTTGCTGAAGCCCAAGTCCATTTTCCAAATCTGTCCAGAGCCCTGGATTCCCTGTTGGGAGTATACACATGTACTCTTTGAAGAGCTCCTTCATTGTGGTTGCTGCTATGACCATAGCATCCACATGGGGAACCTTTACTCCAGGAAGCTCTACCCTTGGGTGCTGCCAAAATCTTGCTTTGTTTTGTGAATAGTCCGTGCTTTATTAGGCTCCTTCCAGGCCTTCTGAGCCACAAAAATCAATGAGGGAGTCAAGGAGGGGGAGCATCTGGGCAGAAGAGCCAGCTTCAAAAGCCTCCAGGAACAAGAATTCTTCCCTGGGATGTGCATCAGTGGCCTAACCCCCCTTTCTTTCATCAGTTCTAGAATTTCGCTAAAGAGGTTTCCAATGGGGGATCTAGAGGAACCCTCCCAGTCATCTAAATTAGTCTCTTCCATGGCAGATTTTGGTGATGAACCCAAATGCTTTTGTTTGTAAAGTTGTATTCTAGGGACCTATCACTGAAGAACCTCTGGTAATGTGCCCTAGTCAGCCTGGGAGCAAAGCAAGAACTTGAGGCTTTTGACAACTGACTTTCCCCACTGATGAGAGAGGGGGCAAAGTCTAAAGTAGTACAAGGAGATCATCAGGACAGATATGAATAAGATGGAGGCACCTCTCAACTTGGAGACAGCCTGCTGGAAGGATGAGGCCAAAGAGGAAATCAAGAGTTGAGGATCTCTGATGGGGGAACAGATTTATCCTGAAGCTCTGGATCCACCCTGGCTCCAACATTGGAGCAAAGCTGTAAAGAGTGCCTTGAGGAGGACCTATGTGAAAATTTCAGAGTAGATCGGTCCCATTAAGCACTGCCCCCACACTTCAGCTTTTACTCTCATTTCAATCTGACAAGATCAGAAATAAGCCAGACTAGGACACACCCCTGGAGAAGCCCATGCTGGAAGATGCTATCAGTGTCGATGGAGCTGCTCTGAGAATGTTTGGATCCAAGGGTTTAGGTTCCAATGATTGGACTTGGAACAGTGTAGTCAGTGTCTCAACCCAAGGGAGCATAGCAGAGACTATTCCCTACTGTGTCTGCATTCAAAGTAACCTGTCACTCTTTCAACATCCGATTTGGTGAGCCTCCAAGAACAGGCAGACCTTTAAGTGATCAAGAAAGCCCTGGACCGATGCTGCCATATCGGTGAATGGAGATGCAACCTAACTAGCTCTGGGGAGAAGAGATTAACAGATCCACGTAGGCTTTAAATCAGAAAGATTTGGTACTTTCAGCACAGATCCATATAAACTGCAGAGTTAGATTATTTTCTGGCTTTCTCAAGCTCTCAAGAGTATTGCTCTCTCCTTCTCTTTTGAGGCAGATGAAGGGGAATGTCAGATTCCCTCAATTGAGCAGGAAGACCCTTTAGAATTAAGCTGTCCCTTCTACTTAAGGGCTTTGTGACCAAAGGAAGCACAGACCTCAGTTTGTGTCACTGTGCCACTCGCAAACAGTAAACAAAACAGTGAGGCTCTTTAGGAAGAATCTTATGGTCACATTTTGAGCATTTCTTGAAACTTGTTAGCCATGTTGGTGGGGGGGGGGGTGTACACACCAAACAACCTTAACTTTTAGAAAAAAGGGAGAATAACTCCAACAGTAAAACGTTAAACTACTTATGACACTATTCAAAAGTTATGTAAATATAAACTACTTGTGTAATGAATATTTTTTATATTTTAGATAGAATAGCCAAGGACAATGGTTAGGGAAGGAAAAAGGGTGCAAAAACTAGCTAAAGCTGAAATAAAAATATTGGTCAGAATAATCAAGAGACTTGGCGAGATCAGAGCCCTGCGACCATTCGGTTCAGTTAGAAAACAAGATCTGGGGTATTTTGAAGGTGGAAGGGGAATTACAGGTATGGGAGGAGTCAGAGACCTGGATCCAAAAGGTTTAAAGGAGCAGAGCCCAGATTAGAGTCTGATTAAAGCCCCCAACAAGAGTTAAATCAGACAAAACCGGACAAAATCTTCTAAGAAAGGTCACTAAAGTCTTTCCTGAGCACCAAGACTAGTCAATTGCTTAGAGAGCAAACAAGATTTGAGGTAGCTCATTCTCTACATAGGGTTTATGGGCAGGGGGAGGAGCCTGAGCACCAGATCCAAATCTTAGAAGTGGCCAAAGTCAGATTAGAAACCCTACATTGAGGAAGAGACATCAGACTTTAATAGGATGGGAATCAACTTTAAACAGAAGCACTTTATACCCCAGCATTAAAGAATTGCCTCTTTCAACTAGTGTTCCTTTTCCAGTGTTCTGAACACTCCTTCCACTTTGTGCAGCATTATGGGAATTTCAGAGAAAGGTTAATAAACCTGGTGACAAAAAATGTTATGCACTTATGACAGAGCAGTAGGAGTGGAGGCGTCAAACAACTTGCAGGATTAATGCTGCAAGCATTAGGACCACTTGGAAGAACCCACCCCACATACACAGTCCACACTCCAGATCTGAAATAGCTGTGCAGAGGTGCACAAAGGAACTTAACACCTTAACCAACTTGGACAAGGTAGGTTGCATTACCAAGTAGTCTCACTTCTGCACAACTATGCTGTGGGAATCTCTACCATAACTAACAAATCTTCCAGGTACTTTTGTATTGGTGGATCTTATTGTAAAAGTACTGTCTGGGGAGGATTCAGACCTAAACACCAGAGGTATTAAGGCAAATAAGTGGCAGGAGTCAAATATCAGCCTTTTGAAAAGAAAGCTATGGACATAACCACGTCTTCTTAAAAAAGTGCTTTAATAATTTCAGAGGTTAGTTATGTGAAACATTAACATAATTTAATGCACTCAGCAAACAGTCATGCAAAAGATAAAGATATTTCAAACTAGGAGTTGATCAGAAGAAATTGAAAGCAAGTCTGGTTTTGCTGCTGCTCATGGGAAGGGTGGAGGGTTGTCCAGCAGAATGAGAGGAAGGAAAACCAGAACTGAAAGAAAAGGAATCCTGTAACCCATAGATAAAAAGTGATGCTCACCTCCCTCCCCCAACCATGCATGACAACAGCCTGTTATGCCAACAGATGGAAGGACAAATTGCTCCCACTGCCGGCACAGAAGCAACTGGGCAAGGTTTAATAGCTGCTGCAGTCACACCACTCAGGAGAGCCACAGCTGCCTATTTACTGACCAGAACCAGTCTGCAGGTGTTGCGGCTTTTCAGAAACAAACTGATTATTGCTCTCCTCGCCAGAAAGGATGTTATTCTGACTAACAAAACTGACTCAGGAATTTGATTCTTGGAGGAATGCTGCCTAGGTAAACTTGCAGCATCTCCATGGTACAGTTTAACCTGAATCAGTAACTTTTGAACCATGGAATGAACCCTCACCCACCCCAATAACTGCATGGTCATACAACAGAGAAAAGAAAACCACCACACAGTGAATCAGTGCTGGAGTGAAAACATCTTCTACAGAATTGGGGGTATAATGGGATGCTGACCATTGCAATCTACACATACTTCGCTAGATTCACTCCTCCAATAACTTCTAGGATAAGAATAGACAGACTTCTATACTTTTCTATCAATGGAGTTTTCAGTCAAATGAATTTTCAATTTAAACTGAGTTTTCAATCAAATCAGTTCGACCATTTGGGTTTCCAAAAAATGAACATTCAAAATGACAGACTCCTGGGGAGACCATGTTGCCACATTATCAACTTGGCAGACAAATGGGATGAATCACCTCCTAAAGCTCTTCTGCAGGAGTCTACTGCAGACAGTAGACTGGATCAGAGGCAGTCACCAGCCCTACTGCTTTATCAGCTCCAAGACCTCTCTGGACTTGGTGTGGCCTGGGGGAAATATACCTCTTGCATGCCAATCATGAAATTGAAGTTAGAGATGTATAAAAAAAATGGATTTTTTCCCATATGCCAAATAAAGAGATCCAGAAGTTTCCAGGTAGCCCACAGCCATTCAGATAACGTGGCACAGCAAAAAAAGTTACAAAATAAGACAGCCGGAACTAGCAGTTTCAGAACATATTTCTGCTGACTAATCCCATGACTACCAGTGTTGAACATTTCTTGCTAACAAATCACAGAAATCAAGTGTTAATGCAACATGGAAGTAAAATATTAGCAGTACAATTAAAAACAGCAGTGCACACAAGTCAATTTTGTTAATGTAAACTATACTTTTATAGTAATTGTACATTAAAATAACACAGAAGATGGTTAATACTTTCTCTACCTACACCCTTACAAAAGGGAAGAAAAGTGAAGTTTTCCTGCACCATCTTAACTGGATTTAAGAGACTCTACAAGTGCTGCTGTTAAAGTCAAAGTATGACCAAATGCTAGAGTTGAGAAAGTGCCTTTAAGCTTCTTTATACCAACAGAAATTTCTGTATTTCAGCACTGTTCATTGCTACTACTCCTAGACTAAATTTGAGAAAGTATAGGTTGTTGGCTTCCCCCAAACAGCTTCTGACAGACCCAGCTGTAATAGGAACTATTCCATTTGCAACAGTAGTAAAAACCTTGCATAGGTCAAATAATGTTAGCTCTTTCATGAAATATTAGGGTCACAATAGCATTCATGCATTCTAAAATATGAGCCAGTAAGTTCACAAGTTTCTCCCAAGAATATGCAGATGGAATTCAACTGAAAAGATTTACAAGAATCAAAGTTAAAAAACACCACCAAAACAAACCACACATCAACATAGTGGAACCTTCATTATTCCCTGCAGAATGTTGTGGATCAAACCTCTATTAGTGGGTGTCAAAGACAACAGCGCCCTTCTCCCACATCAATATGAACCACACAACTACATATATTCAAATAGTTGTTTATTAGACAAGTAACATCTCGTAAAAACAGCAAAACATCAAGAAACAAAATGACTTTGGGAGAGAGAAGTTGCATTTCATTAGTCAGACTTGACACTTGGGAGGAAAAAAAAAAAAAAAAAAACACGAGTACACAAGCCATGGAGGAGAAAATCCTGGGTAATGTGTACAATTAGAATCTGATGGAAACTTGTTACAAATTCTAACTACCCAAAGCTTAGAAGTACTTTTTTTTTTTGCCCACTATGAGAGGCACATTTTATTATGGCTAAAATATACCCAAGCTGTAACCCTGCTCACTTAGCCTTCAATAAAAATCTTCATGAACTGCTGCTAGGGATACAGAACAAGGTCTCGATAAATAGATAAAATGTGCAAAACTATTAAGGCAAAAACAAAACAAAAAAGGGCAAATGTAATTTGGCACAAAATAAAATGTTAACACTTCAAGTGCAGGTTTCCCTTGTTTGAAACAGTGCTTACAGATAGCAAAGGCCATTACTAAATGCAGCAAAAGCATTTTTTGTGCAGTCAGTTACTTAAATTGATAAAATATAAAGTGGTCACGGCAAATTTTACCTTAGCTGCCCACATTTCAGTCTTCAGACAAAAAAAAAAATTAAAAATGTCTCCAGTCTTCGCTCTACCTTTAAAATGACCAAGAACCATTATGAGTCTAGAAAAACTGAGGGCAAAAAAACTACTAGCTGGTTTCAAGCCAGCCACACACATTTTACAATTAAAGATATATGCGCATATGGATGGTATCGGGTTGCAGCTATACATTTAAAAGAGGGTATACAAATTGGGTCATAACTGAACTAGCCCAGCATTGTGCTCAAATCCTGGAGATATAAACAGAAAGATAGAAATTACAGAGGTAGAGAATTTCCCCCTTTTGGATTCAGTTCGGATACTAGTCAGAGGAAAACGCAGCAAAGTTTCCAGCATTTAAAAATGAATCAGCACCATTCAGAGAATGAACTGAACATAGTATGAACATGCTGAAGTACTGGGTATAGCAGTGAAAAAAAGGGGATTTCAAGTTAAGCACCAAACTACAGTGCATGGCAGGAAAACTAAATTTGCACCCCCCAAAATAAAACAAATGCCAATACGGAGCCTTGGCCCCTTTTTTTGTAATTTCTTATGGCTAGGCTATGAATGCCAGTTACAGCCATAGTTTGCTTTTCAGACTATGCAAATTTTGAATTTTAGTTAAACAGGATGAATTACAAGGATAGGTCCTCTGTCATGAACTAGACTGCAGCAAGCTCAATAGCATTTAAAGGGAGATGATAGAAAAACTGGAGTACATGGAAAAATCAGACAGAACAGAGAACTTCACACAGTGACTAGAGATTAGGACTGAAACCTAAATCCTGCAGATGTAATGCAGGACCTTTAAGCCACCAGAGTACACGCATGAATTTAAACAGGTACAAGACCATACAGATAGCTGTACTATACAGGCTGGAAAGGGTTCTACAGTCATTTCTTTAGAGGTAGTACTCATGAGGGAGTGTTCCTTCTTTCTCAATGAGTCTTATAACTTTGTTTTCAGTTTCTACTAGTTCTTAAGAACACTCAGACAAGCCAAAGACCTATTCTTAATGCATTTCCTCTACTGCTGTTACAAGTAAACCCAGAACTATACTTGGCCCAGAACACAGCATCTGCTACATGCATGCTACCGTGTTTTGAAACAGGTTAATTCATCCCATGCTTTCAATTAATCCATGCTTTGAATTAACAATTACAACCAAATACAGTCTGCAGCAAACAAAACGCAGGTTAGCAAGTGTTCTCAAAGATATTTTTACAGTCTAGTGTGGATCCTAAATGATTACTAGGGCATCCACAGAAACCTTCACATTCAAGGACAAAAAAACTCTACAGCACTGACTTGACCACTGCAGTTTCACGTTAATCATACATATAGTGCAATATGAAAGGAAATGTGTACTACACTTCCATTTGCACATGCCTTACTTTACAGTAATGTAAAACCACTTTTGAGAGGAGTGATATGGGAAAACTGCCCTACTTATTAAAATACTATTTAACCCATTTGACAAGTGACTGGTGCTCAATTCAGATAGTCGCTCATTTAAATTTCCATGTTGACAGGCTTCCTTCCAGGTTCCCAGTCCTTCTCCAAAGGGCATCCCAAGATGCATTTAAAAAGATAAGGGAAATTTTGGTCAGAACAGTGAAAACTTTTATTCAAGTCAAATAAGTGCCATACAAAGGGGGCAAATTCACAACGACCACCATAACAGGCAGTCAAATTTGAACACCAGCACTTCAGAAAATGGTTCTGAAAAAAGCTGGAAAGGACTTGAATTCATTCACCAAGAGAATAACAAGGCTGTGTTACAGGGTACAAACAGCCCAGCCTCAGACGAGACACCCTTGCAGTTTAAGCGGCAAGCGAGATCTGGGCTTAAGTTTACACATTAAAGAAAATACAGTTTGGGAAGCAAACCAGTAGTGACCATAAAAATGTAAGACGTGCTCTTGCCAATGCACGTGCCCAACTCTGAATCCTGCAAGTATACAGATCTGGAATATCCATTCAGTATTAGAGTAGCATTTACATTATGTAGTAAGTACATTAATACTACAAGTCCACAAAACAAACCCAAGACCGTCACTGAATACCTACTCTCCAAAATTCTAGCTTCTTGTAGTATTTATATATTAGCCCTTTAAGTGTAATATGTTCAGTACTGAAGGAAAAAGTTAAGACCTCTCAGCCAGCTGCAACCAGTTTTTTTTTTGGGGGGGGGGGGGGTGAAGTTGTAAAGATGAAATCCTTTATAACCCCATAAGTGAAGGCAGTTAAATCGCCAATTAAACACTGCTGCTGAAACGGTCCCTATGCAGTTACACACACACACAGAGGTTACACTTGAGTACCAGAAGAGAAGAAAAACTTCCGCTCAAAATAAATAAATCATATATTAATTTACAAACATTTTGAACAAAATATATACTATATACACTGTGTAAATACAGTATTTACAGCATTCACATAATTCACAGCATTTAACAGATAAATCGGGACTAACCTGTAACAAAGATATAGTAAATGCAGCAAAATGTGTGATATAAAACAGGCACTGTTACAAGTAACTAGTCTTATTTTCCTGACCAGATGAAAAACAGACCCTTGGTGTTAAAATCATGGCATCTGTCACTGTTAGCATGTAAATAACCTGTAGCAGAAGTCCCAAGCCTGTCAAGGCATTGTCTCATCACTATACCTATACACCCCTGCACAATAGAAAGAGCTGTCAAGTATGTACACATATACATTATATACAAATACACAACTATTTACATACAGAAAAAAATTACCCAGTATGAAAAACTACAAAAATGGTTATGACACGTGCATTTCCTGAAGAAATTCACAGGAAACAGGACCCCATAAGTGTGGGACTTTTGGCCATCTTGGTACTAAAACCATTCAAATTGGGATTCAGTGCTGCAGGTTAGTTCTGCAAACAAAAAGCACATGGTGCTCATACAAAATTCTAAAGGTCAGTCTGGAAGAAAACTTCCTAGTACCAGTCAAAAGCAGCCCCTTAACTCTTAGCGAGACACTATTCGAGAGGAGAGTGTTTGCTGTAGTTCTTCATAGCAAAGGAAGTACTTCCACACCAGGTGACAGAGGTAAAGTGGTAAATGCAGTTCAATATGGCAACATGCCAGCACATACGTTATACCCGCTTCACTTCGGTGAAATAGAATTGCGCCGGTTTGAGGTGGGAAGGCTTTTCATAATGGTGACATAGGATTCTTCAGTACAGTGGTGCGAGCCTGCCATTTACTGAAGTAAACTCAAGTTGTTTCAGGATACAGCAGCAAAAATGTTCAGTTACCAAGGCACAGTCAACTGTCAGGCAATGTCATCATCCATGCTCACTATTTGTCTCTGTAAAAATGCAAATAAAGGTTTGTTTCAGTAAAGGGATTAAGAGAGAAAACACAATTTTCTACAAGATGGTGTAAATGCAAAAAGTCACCAGAACAAAAGGGCAATGCAAAGGGCTCAGACAGATCAGGCAAGCTTAAGTCAAGTAACTTATAAAACAAAGGATTTCAACCTTTAACAGCTCAGCTACCTCTGGTGTATAAACTAGAGTTAAAGCATGTCAATTTTGAGATTTGGTGTTAAAATACAAGTCAAAGATTTTCTTTTCTACAAAAGCAGAGGAGAAACACCACAGATTCAAGTGTTCTGGGTCCATAGTATAAATGGACACACACACAGCTAACATAATGACATAACTCACTTAAATTTAGCCAACTTTAATGAGTAAAAGTAGTATCAATATATCTTCCCCCACCATGACCAGTTTGCTACCTTTATTAAATTTAGTATTAAAAAAAAAAAAAAAAATATATCAGGACAGTCATTTTTACCCCCTTTCAAAGGTCCAGAACCATGCAAGCACAGTGACCACATTTGAGAGAGAGTTGCATGTGCATAGCCCAATGTGGAGACTTTGGAACAGTAAACAGGGCCCATACTGATGGGTGCAATAATGCTCCTCTCTGACACAGGACTTGACAGCAACTCTCCCAAGACACCACTACAATAAAGAGGTGCCATGAGACAGCCTTACTGTAGACCCAGGGATAGTAACGGATCACATATTTTTGCCTTTTGTCAGGACAAGCAACAATTCAGAAATGCTGCAGATATGTCAGTGTGCATGGTGTGACTGTGTACTTATAGTAACAGTTCTGCAGTTGCAGAATAAAACAGTATTTAAGCTACCATGTACTAAACCATTAGTGTTTTTTGTACTTATAGTAACAGTTCTGCAGTTGCAGAATAAAACAGTATTTAAGCTACCATGTACTAAACATTTTTTTTTTTGGGGGGGGGGGGGGTCCTGCAGTGTTCTAGCAGAAATGCCAATTTAGTTGAAGGTACCACTCAAAACACTATGTTATTTTGATCACAAACCACTATTTGTTCTCTTCCTGAAGTGGAAACCAAGAAGTGCACACGTCTGCCCAATGTTTAAACTCCCATTTTTCATCTACAGCCTTTAAGATAACAATTCCACTTAAAATACTGCTACACTGTCAAGAGGATCCGCAATACATCTTACTGGTTAATACATCATGAAAAGCACTTTCATATGGATGTTTTGCATTTACTACATCAAAAGTTCAGAATGGGGAGAAAAGCATGTGGCTCCTCACGTGTTGCAGTAACCAGGTTACCAAGGGTACTCACTTAGCCTTGGTGCCAGACCATGTCCTAACTCTCTAGCTCTACATAAAGCTCAGAACTCCAGTTCATATATGTGAACAGGGAAGTCCATCCTTTAATCAACTCAAGGAAAGTTGTGAGTCTAGAAGTCCCAGTAACCCATACAATGCCATCTATTCCTACCACATAATCCAAAACAAAAAAAAAGTGTAAGAATGCCAGTAAAGGTGCAGAATGCAAGGACAGTGTTAAGACTTTCTTGAATAGGACTGCACCCTAAACTAATGTGGAGACTTCCTATAGGCAAAAAGATTCCAGAGAGAGAAGATAATCACCTGGTTTAAAAGGTATTGCTCTGCTAGTGGGATACCAAGTCAGATAAGTGGTCAACAAGAGTCCTATAGTTCTGTAAATAACTGTTGACAGGCATTCTGAAAAGACCCTGGGATTTACAGAAAATAGCCAGTGCTCTGAACCACAGCTTATGCTTCTTTCTTCAAGCTCAGGAATCCGAGAGAAAGCAGACTGATTTTAGTATGAACTATTGACTATCCACTACCCTGTGGGGAC
The DNA here is from genome assembly GCF_019279795.1 of Protopterus annectens. NCBI lineage: Eukaryota > Metazoa > Chordata > Ceratodontiformes > Protopteridae > Protopterus > Protopterus annectens. The sequence goes on along the minus strand of NC_056743.1, from coordinate 1,747,389,798 downwards.
TGGAAGCAGAAAACTGCAAGCTCCTTTGTGTGCTTGATCAAATGAGTATTGAAATTTGCTGTGAAAACATTAAGCATGTATTAAACATTCTTGCAGTCAATGTCTTGGCAATTTGATTGGTTGCAGATGGCCTATATTTTAGCAACTGTGCAACTGAGGGGGAAGTCTCAAAACAAAAGCACACTACCGCAAGAATTTGTGCATCCTTTGAGTGCTTGGGAGGGGGCAGAACCCCCCACATCAGGGGAAGCATCTACTTTGCTAAACTGGGAGTTTAGTAGCAAGAGAAGTTTTTACTGGACAGGAGAGATTCACACAAGATGGATGAGGAAACCACAATATTATGCTCCATGTGTATCAAATGGAAGTTGGATAATCATACCAAAATTTGTACAATTGTAACACAAATTTTAATTTCCCAGATTAGCTGCTTTCTACCTATACTCCATGGGGCTAACTGGGGAAAATGGTCCAATGTATTTAGAGTTTTACCAGGTCAATTTCTTGTGATGCAAAAAGATTCAGGAACATGGTTAGCATTCCATAACATAGCCCCAAAGGAAATGCTGTAGATTGTTATAAGGGTACCTCTGCCCCTGAAGTGCTTTTGAACCTCATTGTGCAGTATCTGGCAGTCATCTCTCACCTGCTTTAGGTGGCCCAATAAAGAGATGTAAACTAATATGGTACCTGCAAAAATTGTGAAATATACATGCAATAACCAAGTAGTATCATACAAGATCCAACAATAATTGGATTCCTTCATCTTCCCTTGCAAAACAGCTACACTTAGTAAAGATGTAGCACTCCTGAAGTGGTACTTTGTGCCAAATGGGCTTGCTCAGTTAGCAAATGTTGCTCGTATGAAATAAGCAGCACACAAGGAAATCAAACAAGGAGAGGTCCTAATCAGCATTTTTTTTTGGCAAATGAGCCCTGAAGACCACCATGTTCCAAAACCACTGGGAACAAGAGATGAAACAAAGCGAGCATTCACCCATGTCCAAACACCCACAGGATCACTTGTCCACGAATGCAATAAAAAAGCTCCTCCATGACTAGTTATCTGAAGGGAAAGCATTCAGACCAACTGTCTGCCCACCCAGCAGATGCCAAAAATGCACCAAGGGTCTTTTGTTGGAACATCTTTGATCAAAAAACTATACACTGGCACACCAATAAACATTTCTGCAGTTAATATTTGCTACATATTCAGGCCCACTTCCAAAGAGCAAAGACAGGCTACTACAGCAGTCTCCATCTTTATGCAACAAGGGAATAAGTAGCATGACTTGCAAATGGAAAAAAGTAGAAAATAGTACAGGCTTTACTTCTGCAGTGCCCACTTTACGGAAATCACCTATGCCTGAAATAAAATGTCCTATACCACACAACAGTGGTGCCAACTAAGCAGACGTTGCTACTGTGTCAGCCACATTAGTTCAACCAGCAGGCACGAAAAGGCTCCTGCAAGGGTGACTGTGGACAAAAAGCAGGCAAGTCCATGCCAAGAGACTGCAGGACAGCACTTCCTTGTGGAAACCAAGAGACTAATCCCCACAGAATATGCAGAGCAGAAGAGAAACTATGGTGCATGTGAATGCAGTCAGCTTGCACTGTGTACTAAATTCCTATTCCACAGAATTAGAGTTTAAAAAAAAAAAAAAAAGTTTAGATCTCTGCAAAAATGAGGATCACAAATTTTACTAAGAAATTACAGGGAAAGCAGCTAACTGTTTTAGAGGACTGCTGTTAAGGACAAAGATGCATTATCGAGAAGCATCAGTGTCCATGCCTGCAAAACAAAGTCAGTGAGTGGGCAAGAATGGCCTTCACAGGAACTGCACAGTAGAAAGGTCTTCTAGTGGGGAAAAAGTCTGAAGATGCCTTGCACAAACAATTAGCATATTTTATAGGATTCAGCCTACCCAGACCATTCTGAAAAAAACACATCAGGTAATCACAACCAAGACTCACCCACAGTAAATAGCTACCATTAGTAAATACAACACATTCTAGGTACTAGTCTGCACAGGCCACTTATTTCAGTCATTTTTCTTCTTGGATCTCTGGACCAAGCAGATAAATTGAACCAAGAACAAAGGGTACATGCCTGGATGAAAACTCCCCAAAGTAGATATTGGAAACTGTCCTTTGACATCCATTCTGTTAAAATGCAACCTTTGATAGTGCACACGTGACACGACAGTGCTTAAAGCAAAGCAAGAGACCTCCCCCCACAACACAGAAAGTTACACAAAATGCTTGTAGTGTCATTGACTTAATAGTTAGTACACATGGCTTTCGTAGTAGGTCAGAAGGCTGCGGATTCGATTCCTACAACAGATGATTGTAGTGCTGCATTCCAGTGTGTGCCATCCTTTGTACGATATGTACAACCTACGTCCCATTTGCCAGAGGTGATGAAGCTCAGAATTGCTAAGAGAAAGGGACTCTTCCCAGTGCCCTGGCCGAACTTAGTCTAAATACCCCCAGTGCCCTGGCCGAACTTAGTCTAAATACCCCCCATGAAGATAGTGACGCTAACCCAGGTCAGTCAAAAGACAATAGTGTAAAGCAACATTTCAAAAACAGAAAACTACAGTACACAGAAACATACAATTCCACAAGCAAGAAAGCTGCAGTGTTTGGTGATGAAATCAGGGAAAAAAAGAAAGAAAAAAAAAAAGAAAAATTCGGCCTAGCATTAGCATCCAAGAGAAGAAATCCCACACCATTCGATAGTCGGTGAAGATTCCAGTCTGCGACAACTGTTAAATACAAGGAGCAAGACATACATGCCGCCAGTTTAACTCCATGCCTATGCAGACGATTCTTACCGAAGGATAGCTGTATCCGTCCTGACTTCTGCAGATATGGACCTCATCCTCTGTAGTTTTCTGATAGACTGGATTGTCAAAATTGATGCTGTGGGTATTTTTGAGCCTCCAGTTTTTCCATAACAGGTAGCCACCAAATGCAGTCAAGCACAAGAGCACTGCAAGAAAACGGATTTAAAACTTAAAAACTTGTAAATTATATATTTTTTAATTGATTATTCAAAAACATGTCCGTTTCCAAACTACAGGTGTGAGCACACAGTTACACACATACAAGACAAAAATATACAATCGAGAAGCTAAACAAAATTGGGGGGGCACCTGCTTTACCTTAATTCTAAACAAGGTATTCTAAAGGCTTCGCCACTACTCAAATGGCACATCACTCCAGCATACGTTGCAAGACCCAGCAATTCATGTTTCTTGATCCAGGCACACAAAGTCTCAACACAAAACTAAATGATCTCCTAAAGTTTTTGGGGCGCTCGAGACAACAAACTCTGGTAGGATCCCCCCCCTCCTTACCTTTTCCAACTATATGAGGGGCTGAAGTCTCAACTTCAGGTGGTAGGGAGAGCATTTTTCTCCAAGGCTGTAGAAGGTGCAAGGGGCTTTTTAAATAAAACTGTTCCCATTTAGAGACTTGCAAACATTAGTCAGAAGTTCTATAGTTAGTAGCAGTCTTAATTATTCTGCCTTTCATCTGTACTCTTCTTCATCCACATGAAGTTTACTGCAATGGTTTGCTGTCCTTGGCGCAGTCCAACCTGGCTTACTGCAATGGTTTCCTATCCTTGGCACTGTCTAACCTACTCTGATTCACCATACGAGCCAAGTCAGTCCCAAATCCAAGCAGTTTAATGCATTACTAGTGGCCCAACCAGTAAAGTAGTATTGATTAGAGTCTGCATATAGTTAAAACGATTTGACAAGATACATACTAGATTAAGGAAAGGAGAGAAGATTACTCACAAAAGCCTCTGCTCGATTATCCAAGGCATACCAGTCAGCAGGATAATGAAGGCCCAAGAGGGCTGTAGTAACAATCACAGATTAGAATCTTGCTAAAACCAGGGTCCGAAGTTTTAACTGGTCTAAGGCTTGAGCATTTTTAAACCCCTTTATCTGTACATAGACTATTAAGTGTACAATAAGCCAGATTTATCCTCAGGCTAGCCAGCAAGTTTCTAATCAGATCCTTCAAAAGCAAGAAGCACAAACCCAATCTTTACATCAAGTTTGAAACTTTAAAACTCCTTACCAATAAAAAGGTAACACTGAGCAAAAAATATACTGAGTCCACAAATTAAAGTTTAGGCATACTTGATGTCTAAAATTACTAAATATATTTTACTGGACCAAGTCTCCACACTTGCGCCAAAAGCCTAAAACTATCACTTTGTCCGCACTCCTTCCACCTTCTGAAACTAATGCCATGGCTAGCTAGCTGAAATCCTGGCCCCTACAGACTTTCAAAGGAACATGCAAATTGCAGGCATTTGACATCTGACTGCATATTAGTTTCAAGAGGCTTGCTCGCTTCTGAATTTAAAACTGCCAACCCCTACACATTTACAGTAATGTAAATGCAACTTCCACATCACAACCAGATTATGTACCCTCTTCTCTGCAGGAGTCTCAAAAAATATATGCTTTTTTCCAGTCTATAACAACTTTTTTGGAAATTTCCCCTTCTGAATGAGATCCAACTAGTCTCCCAAAGTTCAGGAAAAGCTCCAAATACTCAATAAAAGGCAGAATGTTTTAGCGACACAACTCCACACACCCTCAACCAAGACAGCGATTACAAACTAAATCTTCACGTGTACCCCCCAACACCACATTTATCACCTCATTCCTTTCTTTCACTCATTCAGCCTCCATCTGCAGAATGACTTTTCAGTAGAGACTTTAACTCTAACTAAAACACCTGAAGTAAAGCACAACTGACATTTGTACATCAAGTATTATATAAACAAACAAATACATACCTATTGGTATTACGATGTATAAAGCAGTGGGGTGCTTTGATGTGGTATCCTCTACAGCTGCATTATTCCGAACTGTCAGGAAACAAATGCAAATAGGTTATCAATTATGTAAGAGACTTGCAATTAACCCCAACATAAAATGTTAAATTCTGCAGTACAGTTCTAACTGATCATTCTAGCATTCGTAACTGCCTCTTCTCCCCACCAAGAACATGGATAAAGAGCAATGTCCAAAAACACCCTTTTCCCCTTCCCCGAGGCAGTGGCAGAACACCCACTGAAACCTTGACAAGACAGCACAAGTGCCTGTTCAACAGATGGAGCCACTTTATCAATTGGTTTTGCATTACCCCACCGGTTAATCCCTGGGGTCCAAAAGATTTACCCACGTGCAAGATCCTGGGCTCCAAGCCAGCCTACGCATTAAATAAGCAATGCCAAAGGCTCCTCAGGAAAAGCCAAAACCACAGGTTGTTGGTCCTTTCTCTGGCTAGAGGCTGAACTGATAGGGAGGGGGTAAAAAAAACAACCTATCCAGTCCAGTCATCAACTGCCCATCAAAAGACAAAGATCCTTAAAGTACCATCACTTTGTTTTTAAACACCTTCATCACCACTTAATGTTTTGTTTGCCTGTGGCTTAACAGAAAAGGAAAATTGCCAACATTTTTTTCCATCTGGGTATGACATACATCACATGTTGCTACCATCAGTCCAACATTACTAAAAAATTGCAGAATTCATGCCTTCCCTTAAACTTCACTTCTCCTCCTGATTATGCATGTATTGTTCCCACATTTTACATTTACTTCTATGTAATTTGCACCCTTCCCTTTTCTAAAGATACCTCCTCAAATTATTTTACAATATTCAATATCTCAAATACAGCTGGTGTAGCTTTTTTGGCAGGTTAACAAACTTAAGGCAGAACTATGTCTAGGCAATTCATATCCTTTATACAAGCTCTAAAGAATATTCTTCCAACTAACCTAATTACATTATCAGAGAATGCAAATGCTTCCAATGCTCTACTCAAAATCCCAGTTTACCATGTCGTTCTATTAATACCATCAAATGTCAAGTCTCCCCTCCATAAAACCAAACTGACCCATAACTATCAATTACAGCCAACACTTTTGCCATTCTTTAGCAAATACAGAACAAACTTTACAAGTGGTTTAAAACTGAAATGGACTTTTATGAAGCTGGATCTGAAGGTTGCCACCTTCTTTTAATTTTATAATACTGTTAAAGTATCCCAGGTTATCACCATTTCCTCCTAATTTCCAAACTTCCAGTGGAATACTATCTGTTCCTGTAGACTTTCCTGAAGACTCTCTCTCATCACCTCCAGTATAAATTAAATGGGTTTCTTTAATTTTTATTACTTAACTCTTTCATTTTTAACCTCCATTTTCATTTTATCCCAGTCACTGGCTTCATCTACTAGTCCTAACTCTCTCCCATTTTCAGGGGGTCATCTATAACTTGATCTCCCTTATAACTACCGCATTAACACTTACTCATTTTAGATTCATGGGATGATACTAGGCTACTGGCCCAGAGGCCCTTATAAGCCTAGCCAAGAATTTCACCCATGTTCCCTCAACATCACATTACAGATCATGCAACACTGTGCAAGAACCTATGAACACTGCCAAAGGGCTAAAAATGAGTCACCGTACATTACACTTTGCACTGCTACTTATATTGTATAGTTTCACTTGGCCTCCTTTGGAGAAGGAAGATTATAAATAAAACTTTCACTGAAAGCCATAATACCTCTGAACCAAAATGCTCCTTTTACATGTAAAGCCTGGGAAAACCTCCCTACAGTTTTTAAAGTAAAGCACCTTAGCTGATGGCGTAAGGGACAAAGCTGTGACAACACAGGTAACCCAAATCAAATTAACTCGTCACTTAAGGGAGCAGGCACAGCCACTTCATTCCTTACTACACCAGCCCTCTCCTTTCACAGTGGAGGGGATGCACATAAAGCATGCTTTCCCTGATGGAGGTGGAAAGTTTGCCAGTGGCGATTAAGGTAAGTGGGCAATAATTTTCCTGGTGATGCAGACAAGGCACATTTCCCCTGGTGCAGAAGAAAGCTTCCTGCAAAAGTTTACTGCAATTGGACTGGAAAGTTCCAGCTGGTTTAAGTCACCTGCAGTGGAAATCTGTGCTTGGCTTCTCTCACTTTACATGTTCCACTTACAGACCACAAAGTACATGTAGCCAAAAGCCAGAGATAGCTGCCTTGGCAACAGTTCTCCTAAACCATCCCCACCCATGCAGTGCAAATTGGTTTGGTTATAAGTATGGAAGTAGACTATTGGCAAGTAGTAGAATACATATTCCTTCAATTAAGGGTAGTAAATCAATGAGAGCACAACTGAAAACCTAAAGCATGCATGCATCCAGATACCAGAAATCTAACTACAAACTCTACAAGAGGCAGCAACAATAAGCAAATATATGCTTAATTTTGAATTTACCAAGCCAAAGGAGAAAAAGAAAATATAAAACACAGGAAAAAAAAACAGCAGTGAACAGTTTTTTTACTTTGGTAAAAATGAATCTGCAGGTTTTAGGGGAATATGCAGCTGTTAAATAGCCGCTTACTTCTTGGGGAAAAAAAAAAAAAAAAAAAAAAAAACTTCATGGCAGAAGTGTCATGTAATAAGGAAAAAATTGTCCGTTACTTTAATACACAAGGATAGGGAAAAATCACAGAACCCAAATTCCTCTAGCATCCTACCAACAGAGATTGGGTAGTCTACCCAATTAAACCCTTACAGAAACAAGTTAGTTAGGGGGAATAGGTCAGGGTCTCACCTTGTTGAGAAAGCATTTCAGAATGAAGAGTAGAGTTTGGAACCACAGTATCACTCATTTGCTTTGCAGCTTCAGTGGTTCCAAGATTTGGTTTTCTAGTAGTCCTTTGAGGTATAGTTTTGGTTGTAGGTGACACTCTATTGCTTGTTGTAGTGCTGCTGGTAGTAGTTGAGGAAACCAATATCATGGAAGCTTTAGTGGAAACAGAAGGCACTTCACCACCTAAAAAGGCAAGCACAGCAAATAAATTAACCACACTGCAAGAAAGCCTAGTTTCAAAGAGCGCCAAAAACTACACTCAGCTGCTACTATGCTTGCAGAGTGAGACTAAAATGCAACTTGTTTTCCAGAAATATTGGGGGGGAGGATACTTTCCTTGACCAAGCACCACTTCCCGAGCCCTCTTGTACAAAACAGTACCAAAGTAATACATCACAGAACGCCAATATCTTTACAAGCATCAAAAGGAATTAAAGGAATTCCTACAACATGTAGCTGTTTAGAGGGGAAATGCAGCACACTGGCAAATTTATTCATGCCTGCTTAAAAGAATATGATGCATACAACAGGTTAACTAGTTCTGCCCTAAAACAGAATGCTCTCCTGGTAAAACTGTCAGAGTACCACAAATATGCTGCAGGAAAGAGAAAGATCATATCCATTATAACTCACAGTAAGAATCAACACAAGATTCAGACGCATTCAGATCAAAATACAGCCAATGATTTTTTGCTGACCTCCATAATTAGTTCAAAATGGAACATAGCACTTACCTTTAATGCAGTTTCTCATATCGGTGGCGAGCACTAAACCATCTGGGCAGGCACATGTATACTTGGGGGAGTGCTTTGTGATCTGAGGAGCAGGCAGGCACAAATATTCACAGCCACCATTGGGGACATTGCTCCCTTCACACCGGTTTAAACCTTGGGGGACAGAAAATGCAAGAATTAAAACCAATTAAAAAAAAAAGTCAATCAATAAGAAATGGATTTTATACGTTTCGACACTTCATACCTTTTGGTTGTTTAAGATGGTGGTACAAAACTAGATCTTCTGGAGAGAAGAGATCTTCTGCAACCCTCACAATATCACCCCCGTTCAGTCGATTGGCACTAAAAATAGCTTCATTCTCCATATCTGTCCAAAACACTTTATCCTGCAATAACAAGTTCTACATTAAGCTGTATAAATTAAGAGGACTGTGACAAAATCTGTTCTAACCTGCCTCAAAACAGAAAATGTATCTATATCCTAGTTATAAGAAATAAAAATGAAAGACTTGTTACCATATTGGGGGGGGGGGGTTACCATGTTACACAATAGGCCAGGAAAGGCTCCCTACTGAATGAAATGTCAGCACTCGTGATGCCAAGTGAGAAAAGCCGGACAACAGCAACAGCCAGACCACAGAGAAAGAGTGAATCTTTGGAGGGAGAATCTAAATCACAGCTCCTTAAAACCTTTGCAGGGGGGGCTTGCCCACCCCTGCTGGAGGCAAACCCCTGAACTTTTATACCAGCTCCAAAATTAATCACACATGGGAGAAAAGGGAATAGTCTGAGAAATGAAATCTTGAACTTTGTATACCAAGTCCAACTTTTTGGCCACTTTCTGAATTTCAGGACTTGGCTCTGGTTTGGACATTTCATATGGTTACTATCAGGAAACCCCATCATCTACAGCAGTGCAGCAATAAGACACCTCAATGCACTTCTCTTAACTAGAAGTCAATCTGGAGGTCCTATCTGCAGAAAACTCTGACTACCAGTAGATTCCATATCATTGAATGGGGGGCACAAGCAAAAAATAAGAGGGGATTTTCAGATAGAAATAATGGAACCAAGCGGACCCAACCTGGGAGTGGTACATACTCAGGCATGTGGTGGACACTGCAAACTGCGTGGTCTTGGTGTATACAGTTTGGAGAGTGGTGTGGTCAGTTGTAATGCTGATCCAGCAGAAATAGGCTAAGCAAACTCGCCCCTAGCACTGAATGCCCATGCCCCCACCCCAAAAGGCCTTATGCCTACACCATTTGAAACAAAAACTGCAGAGGTAAAATTCTTCTTAACACAGAAGGTAGCCCGTGGAACTTTGTTTTACCAGACTGACATTTCACATTCAGCTTGATTTCAGCAGCTGAATGTGCCGCGTAACATATAAAATGAAGCTGTAGGCCAACATGAACTTATATTTGAAAAGTACTGTAATATACTACATTAGCAAGTTTAATATACACGTTACATTTTGAGGTAACCAAAAACCATTAACTATTTTCCATTGTGGTGCAGAGCAATTTACAACACTCAGAGTACCCTCATCAAAACTGCAACAACTGTTTCAGTACTATTAACTGCAAGTATCCCAAGGATACTGTGACACAAGCACTGGCACGGTATGGCCAACAACTTTAATACAGAGATGTAATGCTTTACTCATTGTTTGTGACCACCATTTACTAAAGTCAGAGCAACAACCAGATGGCAGTTGGCAGCGTTTGAAATGCATTTCATACCTCTCAACTGTCCAGATTTTTGCCTCATTTTTAGTGTGTTCCTCATACAATTTGTGGTTTTCTGGCAATTCTGAAATGGCAGTAAGCGCATTTCTCCATAAAGAAAATTATTAGAACAGCTCTCACAAGGCACTACATAGAATTATCAATACGTTCAGTAGGATACAGCACATTTGAGGCTAGTGTGAGTTCAGAGTGAAACCAGGCACAGTGTGTGTGCGTGTATGCATGTGCTAGCAGAGATGGAAGTCGCGCTACCTCTCTGAGGTGAACTGCCCAGCACAGTGGGCAGAGTCCCAGTTCCATTTCACTCAGAACTCTCACTACTATGCCTCAGGTTTCACTTCAAAAATGCCACACCAGCTTCCAGTTTCAGATTTTTGCATTATAATCCATCACACAGGTTTCACTTCAAAAATGCCACACCAGCTTCCAGTTTCAGATTTTTGCATTATAATCCATCACACACACTGGAAAGTAAGAGACAATACTGCTTGCACAATTTATATACAGATTCAATGCCAAATCTAACCTTACAGATAAATAACCTTTACATTCACATCTTACTAAGCCACAATGAAATATAGTAGTACATCAGAATAAAGTTACCTCAAATACAGTTACTGCAAATGGGTGAGCCAGTTTCTCCTGGTCTACAATAATGGTACGACGGTTTCCTCCATTTGTATCTACGCTTGACAAAGAGTGGAGTTTGGAATCAACCCAGTAAAGCCGCATATTTGGAAGATCTGAAAAAGTATACAGTTGTAATTATATATTTGTTGCCCTTCCTTTTAGTAGGAATTAGTACACAGAAATGCATTTTTGAAAAACAACCTGCAGTCAAGGAAGCAGTCCTACTCCTATTAGACTAATTTTTTGAGTTTAGCCACCAAACTAACGTCCATGTCTTCTGCAATTCCTGTACTGGGCTGGCAAAAATAAACAAACATTCTATGGCCTTGTGACAGCAATGATGCACATTTGAAAAACAGCAGCCGTTATACAACTATGTTTACTCTTTTGGGGGGGGGGGGGGGTCAAAGATAAGCAAAACCACACTTAATACTGCCCAGCACCCAAAGACATCAAGTGGTTATAAATGCCAGAAGTATATGGGAACTGTTTTGGTATACTGGCAGGCTGCAAGGGCATTAATGTCAGTGCTTGAATATTTGTAGGTCATGCATGTATCCACTTCAGCCAAGTGTTATGTGAAGATACAATGGCAGCACCTACACTCACCCATCTACCTTTTACCAACTATGAATAACTGAACTGGAATTCAAGACTACTATAACCTACTCACTTACCAAGGGTAATGCCATTAGGCCACTCGATGCCATCAGTCACCAGTGGAACGCGATCAACACCATTCAGGCCTCCTTTCTCTATCTTGGCAGGAGTTCCCCAGTCAGTCCAATACATGAACCTTAAGAAAAACAAGCAAACAGATGACAAGACTAGACAGTAACCAGAATTACTGCAAAACACTACTTTCCTGACTAGATGGGACCCTCTATAGGTACACAGGTGGTTACAAGGCATGCAGTCCAGGAGATTAAGCCTGGCCTAAAATTCACAATTGCTCCAAAGCACTGTCTGGTACAACAGAAAGCAGCCTGTTCACAGTTTAAAGCATTAATCCTCTGTCCTGTCAGACTGACACAAATGGCACACAATGCCACATCAACACTTCATGCTAAAATTAAGTGAAAACAAGTACATAAACTCTACAAACAATTTGCTGTGCAACATTCCAGATGCACAGCAATAAAACAAGTGATGCAGCCCACTTTATGAATAAGGCAACAAAATTTTAAAAACATCTGCTTCGGTATCACATTCTCTGTAACCCATCTTTTTACAGCTGCACAATAAATCTGCATACCATATACTATACACACATACATAAGCATATACACATACATATATAATAACACACACTGCCTAAATGAATCCTCCTATACCAGTTCTGAGGCCATTTTTATGAACACTAACTACCCAACTCTACATCATGCAGTCATGAGACACGCATAAAAGCCTTACTAATTTCCAAGTGCAAGCATACATCAGATTAGAGGGGGGTGTCATTACTGCACACACAGAAACCAAAATTACTCTGTCCCAGTCCTTTCCATCTTGCAAGGGAGCTAGCACCTCCATTATTTTCTATGCAAGTATCATTTTCACTGTATTAAACATTAAATGCTGAGGTCAAGTCCTTAGTTACATGCAACCAGCACTCAAGAGTTTCTAGGGATTCTGGTTTAAGTCAAAGTTCCCTCAAACCCACACAAATGTTGCTTTCTGTAAAGTTTAACAAACACATGAATATGTACAAAAAAAATGTAATTACCCACTGGTAGGATCCACTACAATAGCACGAGGTTTAGCAAGACCATCTTTGAATAATGTTGTCCTCTTCAATCCTCCCGTATTGGCTACAGAAATTGTGCTGAAGACAGAGTCTGTCCAGTAGATGTTTCCATGAACCCAGTCAACAGCAATGCCATCTGGGGACTGAATTTCCTGTTCAATAACTGTAATGTGATGGGAAGAATTCCCTGCTTTGTCCATCAGTGCACTAAAGGGAAAAAAAAAAAGACGACGTGTTGAGAATAATGCTCGATATCTTGCTCATCTTTCAGTGCATGTCTCCAGTGTTCACGAACAACATTCAAAATAAAAACAATTTTGCTACAGTGAACATATTTCAGTAGAATGCTTCAGGTCTCCATCATAAAGACCAGCTGTGGACCTGATACAAGACCATAAATGGTGGGCGGGAAGTGAAGGAAAATATAATGTGCAGATCACAGTGCAAGTCAAGAAAAGGCAGGCACATACTACTAAAATTCACAAACAACTAAAAAATAAGTTATCAAGAAGAGTAAATAAATAAATAATACTATCATCCACACTTATCTGAGCCCAAATACGGCATACTGGGTACATTTCATTCAAGCCGAGCAGACTGCACTTCATTGCATCATCCATACCCATAAAAGCAAGACTACCCGCTCAAGTTCAAAAGACTAGGCTAGCTGCCCATGCAGGCGATTTTAAGCCTAGCCAAATTTCCCGTGTGTTTAAAATAACTTTAAATAATATAACCACATGGGATGATAATACTGGGATCCATGCAAGGGATAAAGCCCTTAGAGCCGCCGCCTCTGTCCATTACATTAGTAGTACTGGGGCAGTCCTGGTGCAAATGTTCCGTTTCATCTTGCATCTATGCAAATATTTACATGCTGGTATAGTGTGGTGGTGTACATGTCTGTGTTTAAGTATTTTAAGATTGCCAATATATAACTTGGGAGTGGGCAGATTGCATAGAAACTTCTAAAGATGCCTTGGGAAGAAAGGATCTCCTATTCCAGTTTTAATTTTGAAGGAAACTACTTTATGGCCACACTAAAGTGAAGAAGATATGCAAGGGATGGTGCAAAATGCTCCCATTAGTAAGAACAAGATCCCAGGTGGTATTCCCCTAGTGGGCACTGTTCCCAGTGCATTTGTATTGACAGAGTCCAAGAATGTCTGTTTGTGCACTAGTTGGTATAGGTTCCCCTTCTACAGTTAGTTTAGATCACCTATGAAAATGGTACTGGTGATAATACTGAGCGAGTGTACCTCCTACAGACAGGCATTTTGACTGTTTTGTTACATTTCTAAAGCTAGCTAATATGTGGTATGGGACCTTTAATTTTGGAAGTAAAAGATTCATAGGTGAATGGTAGGCTAACTCCTGTGAACAGCCATTTTAAGCCTAGCCAATAACCTGAGGTCAGATACAAACCCTGTACCAACTCAAGAGCTTAAAATCCACCAAAGCCATGTTTGAGGCTAAACAGCTATCCTGTACCTTATGTCTATGAGGTGAAGACCTTAATTATGCTGAACCGACCATAATTGTTATTGTCGTCACCTCACAGGCAGCTGATGGGTGTCTGGGTGTCCGGGCATTATGAAGTTCTAGTGTAGCATGCCGATTTATCAGCCTTGATAAAAAGCCTCTTTTGGCTGGAGACGTGACACACCACTTGTCCCCATCCTGTGCAGTGGTCTAAATGTGGAAGTTAATAGCCCTGCACAGCCAAAGTGCTCAACCCTATTTTAAACCATCTCTCAGGTCACTGCAGATGTCAATGTCTGCCAAGGTTGAGGATTTGTAGGGAATAAAGATTCTTGTACAGGCTCCTAGCATTGATCTGTACTACCCTTAATTTTTCTTTGCTTGTTTCATTATGTTGGTTGGTTTAACAGGTTGGCATTGCCTAAAAAAAGGCAGTATGCAGGTAAACAGTCTTTTACCAATAATAGAAACCCTACATGGGACAGGTGCAGTTATCACTGGTAAAGCAGCATGGTCTGTCGATCATATCCTTGCAGGCTGACAAATATTGGCCCTCCCCCTTTTGAATATCACCATAAGCCAAGCCAATTAATGAAGTCCACTTTTTGCACATATCACAGCAATCATCCTTGCAGAAGGTGGGGATGCTGCTCAATGCTAGGCTCATACCTGCCTTGGACAGTCCGAGAGCACCATCTTCTCTCTTCATACGATCCAGAAGTCATTAAACACCAGCATGAATTGTGTCATCCTGGTACTTGATCAAGGATGAGAGTACACGTGTGAGCTGACTGATCCTGGCACCAGACAAGCAACTACACGCTTTCCTTGCTCAACCTGGTAAACAGGCAAATATCTTACAAGGGAGTAGTCTAACAAGAACATCTGGCTGGGTCGATACCTGCCTTACCGGATTCAGCATCTGTGACTTTAGGACTCCTTGTGCTATGTGAGCAAGTAGGCTTAATATGCACAGGTGTGATATGCGATGGCCTTTGAGAGATATGGTGTACTGCTTATTTGGTGTCCATTTAATATGCAAGAGATTTTTGCCTCCAAGAACATGAAATATGTACAGCTTTCACAGTTATGATGTTTGAATAATAGATCAGACAGCATGAAACCATTTTAACCCTGTCTCAAGATACTCATTTCAGTCAGGCTGTCTTGCTCTGATTTTTAGTATCGACACACCAGCAATTTTAGCTTACAAGATAGCAGACATGTTCCTAGGCTTAATTACTCAAATATATTTTAAAATACCACTCAAAGCTGGTATAAATCACAAATGTGACAGGCATACCAGCATTAAATTCTATTTGCAATCTCCAACACCTTTCCCAGTGGATGATAGCACCCTGCCAGTGAGGAATGGGAATAACTGAAGATGGCGAAACCTGACAGAAAAATGTGCGCCCTCCATTTTAAACACTACAGCTTTTACCATCAGTCTGCCTCCAATCAGACCATTCCAGGGGTCAACAGTCTTCTGAAGCTCAGTTCACCTCCCTTGCCATTACAAGCAGTTTCCTCTATACTTATGGGCTAGCCATCAACACCTTTGTAGGATTTCTGTTTTAATATGTGACATCTCTTCCAATCTTCATAGCTGACAAATGCAGAGAGAGAACACTTTGCCAAGTTAACGAATGTGAACTCACATGTACTACAGTTGAGAGAAAGCACACAATTTTGCATCCTGCTTTAGGACATCTACACTAACAGCAGAATCATTTCCGAGGAAGGAAAATGCGGACTAATAAATTTACCTGTATATTTTCTTCTGCGACAAGTCCGACCAGTAGATTTTGTTCTCAGAGATCTCCATATCCAGAGCAACTACGTTTTTCAGACTAGGAATCAAGCTCTTGTAATCACTGCCATGTAACGTCATTCTCCTCACTTCATGCCGATTGGTGAAGAATAAGTAAGCTACTGTTCCTTTAAAAGCATAAAATTATGCGATTAGTTCTACAAATTACTTAGTGTATTTAGACAAGATGCAGCCAAGATTCACATTTGTCTCATTTTTACAGTTCTTTGAGAAAACCCCTTTAGTTTCTTCCCATTGCAAGTCCGCAGTGGCTGAAAAGCCATGAAAAGAATCATAGAGATGATCAGAGATATAGTAAACCTCCAGACACTGGATCCAACCCAGTTGGTTTTGTCAAGGGCAGATCATCGTGCCTACTTAGTTTGGTGGACAGCAATAGATTAGGGTAAAATCATTCACACTGCCTACCTTGGCCAAGCATTTGAAACAATAACCCAAATTCTGGCATCACTGAAACTCAAGAGATTAGGTACAAGCCCATATGTCACCCTGTGGATAGCCAACTAGCTCACAGACAGGACCCAGGGAGTTAGAATTGGGAAGTCCACCTCTACAATAAGGCTAGTCACAAGTGGAATCCCTTTGGGATCAGTCCTTGAACTGCTCCTTTATGGCATTTACTTCTCAGAAGTAAAGGCCAATGTCAGTATCTCTGGCTAACTAAATTTGCAGAGGATTGCAAATTAGGAGCCGTTACTGAATCCCACCCAGACAAATTTTCTCCAGGAGGGGCTGACAACTGGTTAGAGCCATGAACTAAAACTAAATGCCAAGAAATGCATAATGGTACCCTTTGAGGAGTCATCCATCCCTGGTAACTATCATACTGACAACACACCCCTTAAGAGCGGACTTAGCAATCAGGGGACTTGGGGACACAACATAATCTAGCCTTTGACCATTATATGTCTATAGTGGTAAGAAAGTCATCCTAGGTTGCACAACTTATAATGGTATGGCATCCAAGTCCAAGGAAGTCATTGTTCCACTGTATTCAGCATTTATCAGACCCATCATTAATTACAATGCATCCCTTGGTATGTACCTAATCAGGCATATCCAACAACTGGAAAGTCCACAGAGGTTCCTCACTAAAATATTGGACGCAAGCAAAATGTCCTATGCAGACCGCCTCAAGGCCCTATCCCTGCATTCTGTCTTCTACAGGCTTTTGAGGGGAAATCTGTGCCTGGCATACAGAGTCTTGTCAGACACCACTCTGATGGACCTCCTGCATATCCACAAAACAAACAGCACCAGAATTACCCATTCTAAAGACTTAAACCTTACCCATGATATAAATAGGACCTGTTAGAGAGGCATGTATTCCAGAGACTACCCTTTCTATAGAATAGGCTCCCCATCCACGTGAAGCAGAGTTCCTCCCTAACTCAAGTGTAATTTGGTCAACTGGATGGGAAACTGGAAATTCATCCCTGGTTTGGCACCCATGTCTCTAATGGACACAGGTAACCTGTAAATGGTTAATCTCCCAGGCCTATGCTTACACTTTATCAAGGGTATCAACTTGAGAGATTTGGGATGCATGGCTAGGCTTAAAAAGGCCTTTGTGGTTGTTAGCCTAGTAAACATTTATGGGCCTACAAGAATTATGCTAAACTTCCAAGCAGGCTTCTTAAACACATTAGCTAGATTAAATCAAGCCAGTATAAATTAAATACTGCAACACCCATCTCAGCATGGTTAAGTAGAAGAGAAAAACTACACACTCTAGATGTAGTAGTACAGTCTTGTCACAGAATTGTTGGTAGCATTAGTTATCCTTCAGTACCTGCAATTCAGGTCTTAAATTTGTGACCTGCTTTATTAAAAAACAAAATGTTTAAAACGAGCTTCCTTAAGAAATCTTTCCACCCAGATAAGTTGGAAACAAATGCACGATTGCTCAGAATGTTAAAAGCAAAATAGTCAAAAAATTTGTTTTTGTAACCAAGAGCACTGAAGTCTTACCGACTGCCTTGCACGTCTGTGTACTGGGATCCATCTCATACCCAGTGGTGCATTCACACTTATAGCTTCCTTCCAGGTTCACACAATTCTGACTACAGATGTCAGGATCCTCGCATTCATCGATATCTAGGAAACATTAAACAAGACCACCTTTGAGTTACATTTCTCACAAGAGTGCAGTGCCATAACGATTTAATATAGAAACTAAACGTGAGAAGTCTTCACACAAGTTGAAATGCTTCCAACTACCCATCCCCATAATGTCTTACTTGTAAAGGCAACCACCACATTTGTCTACTTAAAATTATTCCTGAACAGTTGTTAGGGAGCTCTTAAATGCTAGAACATAATGACTATAACCACATTGATGTACAATGAGAGGCATTGCTTTAATTCTGTAAACTCAGTCACTCTTCGGGATATTAAACAAGACCAGAGCAGCCAACCTACTGCCTTTTATCCAGTCACTACATCAGTGCCTCACTACTCACACAAGACTTAAAGGTTGGATATGATCAGTGTATATTGTCTGCCAATGACTGGCCTATAAACAATTACATCAGTTTTATTAACTTGCTTCATACAAAGGCACAAACAGTACTTAAGAGAAAAAAAGTCCCTAAATAAATTTTATATAAAACCTGCAAATCCCACTACCAAGGGAAGGGAGGTAAAGATACACACCTTCACACCTAGTCTTCTCCACCAATCTGAAGCCAGAAGGACAAAGACACTCGTAGCCAATTTTTAGGTCATTGCAGATGTGGGAACAGTGGCCATTGTTGTTCATACACTCATTTTCCGCTAAAAACAAGTATAGAGAATTAAGGCATCTTAAATTAGTGCAAGACAGCTTATACAATGAACTATTTCAAAACACATTTCCATGTTTACAGCGTCACTGATTTCTAACTTAACTTTTTTACTGTTTATGACCTGTGCACATTCAGCTCCTGTACGAGTGTCTCACAGATGCATTAACACAAGGTCACGTGGTCCCTTTCTGCTCAAAAATCCAGGGCTCTTCCTACAAATAACAGTAATAGAGATATCCCTTCTCCCCTTCCCATAAACAAATTCTCCTACTCAGTGTCTTTCAAAGATTTATTGTATAATAAAACAATTAATAGCGCTCACCAATCCTGAAACCAAATCCCTTCCCAAGCTCTCCCCATCTCTGGTAGATGCATGTTTTAAAAGGACAGCATGCAGCTCCTGTCTGCTCTAAGCTGTATGAACACTTCCATACAGCTTTAGAGCAGGCAAGAATGCATGCAACACTTCGCATGACGCATTCCAGACAAGCTAATGCTCCCAGATTAACCACAAGCCAAACCAAACAGCTTTACTATTGCAGCAAGAACCAAGTGAACTTCTAGTCTTGGCAACATCCACCTGATGCAGTTTCTCCCTTTAGTGGAGAATCTTACAGTCCGTTTGGCTGCTCCCTTCTCATCATATTTACATTAAGCCAAATGCATTTCTTAAATCTGATAGTCTATGGCAGAGTCTGAACAAGAATGGCCATTAAAAAGAGAAGCCTGGAAGGGAACAGCACGATGGGAATATTCAAGAATCTTTGTCAAGTCTTTATGAGGAAGGGATTTCAAATTACTGAAAATAAAGTGTCCAAAGGTAGCCAGTCGCACCATTTTTTTCTGCCTAGACGACTACTTTCTTCCGTTTCAGAGAAATGGAAACTCCCAGATTAACTTGGGCCAAAGACATGAACATTCAAGGAGCTGCAATCCCATCATGCAAAAGTGATTCAATAAAGCGCCAAGCCACCCCACTACCATCAAGTCCCAAGCCTTCTGATGGATCCACACACACAAGACTGCATCAGGCAATGCACTTCAGGAATTATCAGCCAAAACTAGCTTCAAGTACTTATTTAGTAGGACATACACACTTCCCACCTGTTTATCATTTAATGAAATTAGTGCATCCAAATTCTCTCCCCAGTATGCAGGACCCAAAATCTCATCATATCCTAGCCCTCTATTACTGCCACTACCCATTTTAACAATCGCAATGTACTCTGAACTAAAGTGCCTGTTCTACACAAGATGAAAGAACCCAATATTTTAGACAATCATATAAAATTCCATTACAAACATCAATACCCCTGAAGCCATTATCCAGTTGGCCTTGGCCTTAACTACATCACTCGTTTGAAGAGATATTTCTGACCTCACCCAGATTATTCTGACCAAGTTGTCAATTTTCAACCAGTTCAAATATCCATTCAGCAAGTGACCCATCTAGCATCCTGCAGAGACGCCAGACTCCCTGTAATGCAACACTAAAAACTTAAAATTTTCCAATTTCCAAATTGCAGTTTCTTACCACATTCCTTCAATGGCTCATCAGACCAGTCTCTGCAGTCTTTTGATTTGTCGCACACCTTGTCTATGCTGATACATTCTCCACTGCGGCACCTGAATTTATTTATACCGTCACACTTGGTTTCTGTTAGGAAAATAGAATACAGTAGTACACAAGTCACATATAATTACACAAATAAAAGTCACATATAATTACACAAATAAAAACTACTAAGTTACATTGTTCGTAAACAAATTAGAACCAAAAAACAATGGAGACAAATCAAAATGGCAGGCAGATGCAGGCCACAATAACTGGCAATGCCAGCACAGCAATATTGTATACATCTTACACACACACAGCTGTGTTCACATCAAGTGGTGCACCCTTATACTGTGGCTACAGACAATCTGCATCACAGTCATTATTGGGATCAGAAGCCAAGAGGCGGCCTTCTAGAAATGTTATTCAAGCCCAATTTTTACCCATCTCTATCAGCATGCTTGCTAAAACAAGCGCCATGCTCATAACAGGTGATCAGTGCACAGGTTTAACAGTAATTTTGAATTTACAGATTTACAACAGAAACTACTACACAAGTTTGAGATTCTGACAATTTTGGAACTTTGGGCAGTGCAGTCAATAGTCTCACACAGGATTCCAAATGTCCTAGAGTTACACCAAAACCAATTTAGACACACTATTGCTCCAAAAGTTTTTGTCTACATACCATTGACACAGCCAACTTCGTCACTTCGGTCCCTGCAGTCAAATTCCTTGTCACACTGACGATTCCCACGGATACAAGTTCCATCATCACACTGAAACTGATCTGGGCGGCAAGTAGGTTTAACTACCAAACACACAAGATCCACTGCATTAATTTCAAGCAGATTAACATTTCTACACAAGAGCAGCTAGAGTCTCACATGGATAAGACATTTTCCAAATTTAGAATTTCAGGGGGAAGAGAGACAAGTAGATTCACTATTCACAAAAATTCCAATGAAGCAGAATACCTTGAAGAAAATGTCACTAACAGAATGCTATTGCATAGAAAGAAGGCCTTACACAGGTTTTGGTCACCCATACTGATAAAATAGTGGCAGTCTGATCAAGAAGCAAGTGTCCCCAGGAGTACACACTGGTACCAATTTTATAGGGCATCATGCTAGGCCCATTCTATATCACTTTGTTATAATCAGGCTTTTGATAAATGCATATTGTAGCTTGGGATGGTAGCTTTCACACAAAAGCAGCCAAGCATACATATTTGCAATGCCACAGCTAAACAACCCAGTCACTGTAAAAAAAGCTGCCAACATAATTAGCACCATTTTCACAAATTACAACATAAGCACACTCTACCTAGTCCACAAACAGAAAAGGCTAAAGAAAAACTTACCACAGTCTGCTTCATCAGAATGATCCCTGCATTCGAAGCCACCATCACAACGCCAGTTCATATGAATGCATTCACCACTGCCGCAATGAAACTCCTGTGCGGAACAAGGATTGGGTGGCTTGAGAGATTTCTGCCCATCACAGTTCTGGGGCCACTCATCAGATCCATCTTTACAGTCAGAATCCCCATCACAAGCCCACAGCTTAGGGATGCACTCAGAGTTATTGCACCAAAACATGTTAGGATCGCAGGTCGGGGCAGGGCAGTTTTCCTCATCGCTCTCATCTTCACAGTCATGGTCACCATCACAGACAAATGTTAGAGAGATGCATTTTCCACTTCTGCACTGAAACTGATCATCACCACAAACCTGGGGAGCTGAGACAGAGACATCCCATTTAGAACAGTACTCTGCTTAAGGTCACTTAAGTACTAGGTGTGGAAGCACTTTGTAATAAACACGTTTCTAAAGTTGTGCACAACATACTGTGGTACTTTTTCAAAGCAGAGTAGTGTACAACAGTGCCAGAAAACTTGTTCCACCCTTACTTGTGCAGCTTTTCACCAGTGATCTGCTGTACACCCGACAGCCATGCATCCAGTAAACATATGCAGTCAGATTGCTGCCATTTTGTAGGAGCATCTACATCAGTGTCTCTTCTGATGAACTTAAATAAGTCAGGACCACTTTCTAGAGTTTACAATAAAGCCTATATGCAACAGAAGTGCATTAACTGGAACACAAAAGATCTATACTCCAAAGGGAGTACCTTTACCAGTATTAATGTTTAAAAATCTGTATGAGAGATATCTGGCCAGATGCTCATGACAAAAATACTAGCTTGTAAAAATATACTACCAAAGTCTAGAATCCATAAAACCAACCAAGATCTGCAGGAAGCAATACTGCCCCAAAGCAGTTCTAAGCTTCTTTGTTCTATACAACCATCTCTATGAAGTGGCGCTTTAGTCAAACTCATCAGAAGCTATGCATCAAGCTACCACCCCACTTCCTTCCCACTCCAGCCTTCATTTACTCTTGAAAACAGCATCCAAATCTCTTCTCCTGTAATTATATTTTCTTTCCAACTTGCTCCTCATACCCATTAACCATTCCCTTCAGTTTTATTAACCCTGCAATACATAGTTCACCAGCCTGCATGCTCTTGCTGTGTAGCCACCAGTACTGTTCAATACTCCATTAGGAATATTCCAGTGCCTTAGCCAGTGGAAGATAATCTCATCTCTATTGTCCACTCCTCTGAGATACATCCAAGTATCCGATTGGACTTTGTCCTTTCACAATACAAGGACAATTAAGTCTTGGCAGCCCTCCAACATTACCCCAAAGTACCAATTAATGCACATTTTGTGGGTATACTCTTCTAAAAAAAGCATAACCTCACCCCTATGCAAAGTGTAAACACATACTTTTATCAAGACTCACTCTGCACATTTATGCTTCAAGTTTACTTACGACAATCTTCATCAGAACCATTTTCGCAGTCCGACTGACCATCACACTTCCAATCAACTGGAATGCAACGATTCAAGCGACCACCACAAGCAAAATGAGCTGGACTACACGTCTTGGACTCTGGAAGATTTAATAATGCAACACTTAGACACAAGGAAATAGTTCCATAATAAAGCAGAGACTATGCAAGAACTGCATTCTTCAGCTGCACTTGAGCGACTTATGTTGTGAAGAAAAGCAAATACTCACTGCAAGTTTCTTCAGACTCATCAGATCCATCAACACACTCTGCTCTGCCATCACAAATCCAGCCATGTGGAATGCAACTTCCATCACCACACTGAAACTGGTTCCTGAGACATGTAGAAGGCACTAAAAAAAAAAAATTCAATTCAAAAGTCAATTACTTTCAATAAGGTAATTGAAAATACTGAGTAAACCACAAAATTATGCTTACATAAACAAGCAACTGTTTTACTATAATCTGCAAGTTTATAATGGAGAACTTTGCCATTTGCTGTCCTTCCAAAAGGACAACTGTACAATATAGCACAACAGTGCACATTAACAATGACATCTTTTGTCAGTTACTCCACCCCCACCCCCCCAGGAAAGTATGCATCACAAATATACTCATATCCTATTGTTGGCTACATACCAGTACAGAACTTGCATCAGAAATGGCTCAAAATATTTACTGCACTGTACAGCCAACTCCTAAATCAAAAAGACACTTGCACATGGTTATGCAAAACACTAATCTAGCAAGGTTCTGTCAACCAGTCAGAAATAACTTCCAGTGCTTTTAACATTTGTTGGCATCCTGGTCCCAATATTCTTCAGCCACGAACCAGGCCAAAAGGATAAGAATAAATGCAACTATAGCTTAGTTGGCAAAAATGCATGGGGAAAATGAAGAGTACCCCAACAAATCCTTCTTGCAGAGGGGGAAGCGTCCACACACTGACTGAAGTCCCTGGCACTGGAAGGTAGAGATATTGGTAATTGACAACACTGGACTGAAACAGCTGAAGTGTTAAGCAGAAGCATAGTCGCACGCATCCACACTGTCATAACGTTTAAAATCACGATCACCAAGACACCGTGCTCTCCATTAATTGCCAGACTTTTAGGTATTGGCACCAAGTGAAGCTTATGCAGTTAGGTCCCACAAAACAAATTAAAAAATTTACCGAGGTCAGGGCATAAATGCTCAGGTAAGAAAACCAGGATGCTTATTCAGTCACTCATTCCATTTCTTGGCCTTCAACCTGTTATGAAATAAGGATAGAGTGTTTTCCCAATGATATGGGAATATAAGATACTTGCAAATCCACCACAGGATGACAAAATTGAATAGTCAACTGTTCTAACACTGCTGTGTAAATCGATCAAGTAACCAGCCGTTACGCAGTCCAATAGAAAAACAAGATTAAAAAAATGGAGAACAGTGAGCTGAACATAACTTAACGTGTTCGTATTCACAGATGAGTAACGTTCAGTCCAATACCCACCAGCATTTCAACCCCAGAGGTCCAAGCTTTTCTCCCCAGTAGGTACAGTGTGTGTGTACATACATACATGCACACACTATGACAAACCATATGGCTATCAATTTAATGATCCAGCAAGCTTGGACACCTTTCCCCCACTGCACCCAACAGTTATCTGGAATAAAGCACTCCTGGCATCTATCAGCCTTCATGGTATGCATTACAGAAACCCTATCCACTTGGGTAAAAAAACTCTTGATGGGACACAAGGTCGCTTAGTTCTTTGGTTACAATGCTAAAATAGTTTGAGGCTGAAAAACACCTATGCTCTCAAACCCCAATCCAAGAAAAAATAGAGGTAGTTGTCTCCAGACACCAACCTCTACACCAATGAACTGTGTGATCAAAGTAGATGCCCTACCCTCATGGCAGTGGGCCATGAAGCTTTAGTATATTTAAAGCATATACCAGTTTTGTTTCCAAAGAACCTACAGAATTGTCCTTTACTTTGTTGGCTCACTGTTAAGAGTACAACTGCAGTCCAATGCTCTTGCACCTTTAATGAGAGCTTCTCTGTGGCAGCATTTGACAATTCCAAATTTATTCAGTTAGATGTATTAGCTTATCTTAATAAAATCAGTAAGATGTCAGTGGGAGTGCTGCATAATCCTCTGTTCTCCCTTAGAGGAGTGCAATGAATTTACTGACATTTGTCTAGCTCAAACTGCGTGTGCCTCAAGAGAGATTCTTTTACACAATCAATTTTGACTACCTGATATGAATACAAAAGTTATGGACTTTTTCAAGCTGTAGTTATTTCAACCACTGAAAATCTACTCCTGAAACTGAAAATGTTAAAATATTCAAATTTGGAGGTATTGTACTCTGCCTGCGCATAGCCCGAAACTAAAGTTAATCAGTCCACAAGCTAGGGAAAAAACAAATGATCAGACCATACTAAAAGGGCCAATCAATGCTGACGGGAGCTTTTACTAACTGGTGCAGAAGCCGGACAGACTTCACGTCACAACCACAAAGCTAGTTTCAGAATTTCAAAAGTCTGTTGAGCAAGTCTTCAGACTGAACACCTACATTTCACAATAAGGGTGAAAACAGTGCAGTCGTAATGCATTCCCATAGCTGTATGGAGGTTACCACACTATAATGCTAGTCAAACTAGTAAAAGCACTCTGATACAAACCATTTATTTTTCATACACCTTAGAGTGTTGTTCGGACTGTCTAAATTCAAACCACCCCATTATCTGGGTTAACCTGACAGCAAGTTCACCTTGCCAGAAGAGTGTTTTAAAACAAGAGACATTATCCTTGCGCATGGAAATACACGCTGAAAGTAGAGGATACCAAGAATCAGCAAAAGGGGTTTGAAATTAATTTTTCAAAAGTAACAACCCAGAAGCATAAAATGTTGAAGGTATATATTACTCACTGTATGCGAGCTTGCATACATCATGTTATAGTTCACATGCCTTCGGAATCTTCAAAAGTACCCTGGATATTGGGGGGAAAAAAGCATACAGTAGCATTCCTCTCCAGGAAAGAGAAGGCATCCCATCTTCTAGGCCTTCTTACAAGGAGTACTGTAAGAAAATTGTGACAGTTGACAAGTTTACTTGAACTCTGCACAGAGGCGTCAAGTACAAGCCCCCCTGATCTACTTTCCATTTGTGAGAGTCCACCCTGGTCTTGCTCAGCATATCTGTCACACAAATTTGATCTGACAGAACATAGGATACCTGTAGAGTGAGACTATCATGAAGCTACAGCCCAAGCTAGTCTGCAAAGGGGGTACAACTTTGTTCCCCCCTTGGCTGTTGATTTACCACATGACTGTGGACTGTGGTGAAGTCTGTAACCACCTGAAGAGGTCCATGGGACCAAAGATGGTTCAGTCAACTACCTTGATTAAGGCAAGCATCTCCTCGATTTACCTCCCCCCACACTTATTCCTGAAACTGCTGCCCAAGTAAAGTCCAAGGCATCTGCCGTGACCGATAGTTTAGGAGCAGAGAGGGAAAGGCGAAACCTGGACTTAAGGATATCTGTTGTCTCGAATAATTAATTTCTTTGACAAACCCCAGCAGAAGGATTTAAGATAAAGGGTGTTTTTGTGCTGGGACAAAGATTTCAGATACTGTATTTTTCTCATGTGGAGTCTCGCCATGGGTATCATGAGAATCACAGATGTCAAGAGACCCAAAATCCTGACTAGCAATGACCAAAGTCCTAGTGGAAAACTTTAGAAATAGATGTAGATACTTCAGAGCTTTTCTTCCACCGGAAAAATTGAGTTGACATCCCAGGAAAGTCTCACTTTTGAATGTTCTCATGGAATTCCAGCTTGTATACATCACCCAAGTGAGAAATTCCTGACACTTGGAAATCTATCCATGAAAAAAATGCATCCTTCCTTCTTTTACCAGAAACTATTTTACAAGAAGGATCAATATTCTGAATTAAACCCATTGGCCAGATTTTGTAAACTACTCCTATCCAAAGAAATTTGAAGAGTAGAAGATAAAAGCTTGGTTTCAGTTCCTGACAGGAAAAATGGGTCCAAGTGTGTTGCCTATGGCAGCAGCAGCAGCTTCCCCAGGAATGTGTGCAGCATTCTGATACACCAGGGAAACATTGCCTGTTCCCTTTCCCACTGAGCTACACCACTGGAATCTAGGGTAAAAGATAAGTGATTAGGTGCAATAAATGGTCAAGGCACTCACCCAATTGCTAGCCTGTTGTGGTGACAAAAGCTGCTTAAACGTTTTCTTTGCGGCTGAAGGAATGACTGTAGAACCAGTACCCAGTTCCATGGTAATGCTGAAAATTGTGCCGCTTTCCCAGGTAAGATGAGAATCCAATACCAGTAAGCACTACCAGTATACAAGTTATATACCTGCAACACAAGTAAAACTAACAAATTCTCTACAGAAAGAGAGAGGTTGTTACTATACACTTTTAAAACTAACAGGAAAAAAGGTCCACTCCATCTAATATAAATAAAATGGAAGTTTTTCTCCACCAAAAAAGAACCCATCTGCCTAGCAAAGAAGAGCACAAGCCAACCGTTGATCCTCAAAAGCCACAGGGGAACATGCTCTTCAGTGGCAGTAAAGCTCTGAAGGGCTTTCTGCCATAGCAGTGATCATAGGAACATCCTAGGTTATGTAACTGCATTGTCAGCCAAAGGGTCTATGTACATTTGCCCAAGGTACACCATGTTTAAAGTGTATGGGATAGCATAGAAGCAGCAAAGATATGATTTATGGGGAAAACGGGAAGCACCCTCTACAAACTGCTTCCCCACAGTCAAAGCTTCAGATGTAGAAACTGCCCCTATAAATCAATCCACTGTTTAAACCACACACTGCAAAGTCTTACACTTAGGATAGAAATAGAATGTGTAGCTACAAAAAAAATCAAAGGCATGGACCTGGTGGAAGAGGGGGGTGCGCAGACCAAGCCGTTTGAGCATGTGTCAAAGTTAACGCAAGTCGATACAAGAAACTCAGTTTTTAGATGAAGCAATCTGCTTAACACTGCCCTGACCACATATATATATATATATATATATATATATATATATATATATATATATATATATATATATATATATATATATATATATACCACAAATTTCTAAATATTCCAAAACGTTCTTCTCCCTAAAGGGCAGGATAGGAATATAGCTTGTGAAAAAGCTGTAGCTTTCATTCTATAGCTTGTCAGAGTGTATGATACTGTTTGTATGGGGGGGGGGGGGATGTGATTTGATGCTGTGTGTTTCACCTCTTAACAGGCAGCACTTTTAATGTAGCCATTTATGATACAAACTCATGAAGCCAAGGATGGAGGGGAGGGTTTCAGATTAGAAACTGAAGGCACGACATAGCAGCTCTTTTGGCTCACTACACCATCTTGGAGGGAAGTGTCAAAGGCCTACTAGTTGTTACAGACTGAAGTACAACAGGAAAGGAAGTGTTTTGCCATGTGGAAGATTCAGCTAGGAGCTCTTTAATGAGAGATCAAGGTCTATCTGAGCAAAGTCTTTGGAACATATTTGTTACACTGAAGTAGAAGCCCATATCACCCCTACAGAACACTGTCATTACTGATTAACACTGACAGATGTTGACAAAATCCTGACACAGCAACTTTCATTCCAAGCATGCAGGATTTCTACATGCCTGACTGGGACAAAATTCACATGGAAGGAACTAGAGAGATTGAATTTTCAAGCAACACAGTAAGCACAGCATTATAGCAGAGTTGCACATTCCTAAATATTCTGTGCAGAACTGAAGAGCCACTGCATACAGAATGTATCCCTAAATGGATATGCAAGCAGCCATTTTACAACTATAAAAATATAAACCATGCCACTGAAAACTATCAGAACTAGCCCAAGTCAAGCATAACAGAGTTATTATGGTGCGCTTGCTACAAGAGATTGCAATACGATCTCTTGGAAACTGCTTCTGCAGCCACAACTGAGTAGACAATGTCCAAGGAACCACAGATCAAGAAACTTGACAAGTAATTTCACAAATGCAGAATTGTCGCCTTCAGCATAAAAGCATTTATGAAATGCACAACTGGTTTTGGAATACTTAATACTTTATAACTGCAATACAACAGCTTTCTAGATATGCGAAAAATCGCAGGCCAATAATGTCACCATTTGTTTATCCAAGTAACTTCAGAGGAAAGCCTCTGGGGTACTCCTGCCTGCTTACTGGCAAAAATAGCTACCTGGTTAAACAACCAACATTAAATGGTTATGAAAGAACCATCAAATTCTGGGAAAACCCAAAATAAAAGGAGTGCCTACTGCAGCCATCAATGAAACTATCGAGCAGATTTAAAATAAAGTCAGCACAATAAACTGCACCAACTGTCTGACCAGGAACATATTCTTAGCATAACAAAACAAGTGTCCACAACAGTAGATGCCCTTGGATGTCATACAACTACACAGCAGATAAATGTTTTGGAGGTTCTTAAAAATATTTATGTGGGTGCATGTGGCCACACCTCCCTATACCACACCACTGTTTGGTCTGAACAGTGACACAAAGTATATACAATACAGCTCGGGTCTCAGCAGTATAATAAAACCAGCTCTGTGTTTGCAGTAGACACCACCAGTTTCAGAAAACATGATGTGTGTGTGTGTGGGGGGGGGGGGGCAATCTATATGGAAAAAGCTGTTCCTACAGCAGATGAACAATTTGTTCAATCTAAGCAACAGTAGAGTGTTAGGACAGCATGAAACTATGCAGGATACCACCATCCCACCACTTACATACTGCATTATAAGTAAAGACTTACTTATGGCCCAAAAAGGCACACATGGAGAAAAAAATAGGATGCATCCTGCAGATACTTTGAGCAGGGTAATTGTCCTTGATAAGTTGCCCCCAAAGACTACCCAAGCCACCAAACATCATGAAGGTTCTCAGGAAAGGTCAAAAGCATTTCTCCACAGGCGGCCGCTGAAAATGGCTGCGTTCCAAGTCAGACATTCCTGGTTAACAAATGTAAAACAGAATAAAATAAAAAGCAGTCATGTAACTGCTGCCCAATGAGAACTCCTCACAGGGTAGTTATAGCAACATCTGGTACAAGACCACCACCACAGAATCTTTGTCAAACAAAAATTGAAATGCGAGTGGCACTTGTCTTGGTCACTTCACTAAAGGGAAGAAACATAACTATGATAAAAAGAAAAAAAAAAAAGTGACTTCCAAGACAAAGTTAATCTGACGAAGCAGCAGGCACAATGGAGAGCATGAGCTTTCCCTTATTCCAAGTGGGAACTTATGTGTAAGCAGTGGTTAGGGGGTTGGCAATTGACCTACAAAAACACTAGAAATGGCAGCCAAAACAGACTCCATGCAATGTTTAACGTCAATGATGCCATCATATATTACGAAATGATACAGAGATAATGGGATCCATGTCTCTGGCAGATGTCCAAAATCTTCACCCCTCACATATTCATGTAATAGAGGGAAACCTGCTAGAAGGGATGGCCAAGTATACTGAAGACCTGACAAAAGCCAGTCAACCAGCTTGTTAAAATACAAATTTGACATGCTTTGCCAGATTTGGAATAGAGGTAGTCAAACTAGGAATTAGTAAGAGAAATCCATTCTGTAAGAAACAATGAAAAAAAACAAGTCCAATCTGGACAGTAAAGAGTCAAGAAGTAATTTTGGTGGCATTGCTATAATAAAACTACCCACCATTACCATCAGTTTCAATCCAGTCTTCACACAAGATCCATTCTAAAAAAAACACACCTAACTCAAAAGAACAGTTTTTTGTACAGAATATTGACTGCCCAAAAGTAATGCATGCAAATTGTGCCCTGCTCTACTCAAAACAAGCAGAATTCCAGGTACTACTTTCAAAGGAAAGACAAGAGGAATCCATCTCTCAAAACAACCCTGCAATCTATAGGACTTTTGTGCCTGCAATAGAAAATATATCCTACAGTGTCAGACAAAGCAACATTACAAGAAACTTATTTTATACACATTAACCTGGTAAGCCCAATGGACACAAGTGTCCCTTCAAGGGCAACTCTTGAGCACTGTCTGGTCAACTGACTTACATGGTGACAGAATAGGCAAATAGAGATGAAAGAATCAAACGCTGTACCCTGGACTACAGAAAATAGCTAGCAAACTCAGTACCATAGTCTCCTACATCAACTGCCATTAACAATATAGATTTTTAAAGTAATTGTTTCAGAGTCCTTGAAATTACCACTTCTGGCAAGGAGAACTCATACTTGAGTTTTAAAAAAGCAAATTGCATGTACATACAAGTATGTAACTATATTTCAAAAGGAAGCCTGCAACACCATCCTCCATAGCAGATGACAAGTCTCACCAACTATGGACTACATTATTTTGTAGAATTGCACACAATGTACATGCACCATGACCACTCCAAAGTTAATTTCAGTTGAGAACTAATTCTGGTTATAAAAAATAAGCAAGTACACAACACAAGCAGACTTGGGCCCTTGTAACCCCGAAAACAAAGCCAACACTTCCAATTAGTATTATACTTTAACTTGTGTGCAGTCAATTGATTTCTGGCAAGACTGGTGCTCTTCTCCGCATTTTTGGGTTTGCATATTGTTTAAAGTTTGAAGTCTGGACTGTGTGGGAAGTCGTCAGCAAGGCTATAAAAGCAAAGGCGATGGGGGAGGGGGATTAAAGTTTCACTGGCACCAAGTGAATTTTTTTTTCAAGTGAAGGACTATGGATAAGGCAAGGTGAACACTTCTACAATTTGAGAGAGGAAAATAAGGATATGAACAGGTTCAACTGTAAATCGCCACAACCAACCGAACTGCACTACAAACACTACCCATACACTAACATTTGGGAGGAGCTCCTCCACGTCAAAAAATGTACTTTAGTGTTACTTCGAGAACCCACAATAGCTGTTCTTTTAGGTACAAAGAGAAAGTAACAATGCTTTACAGCCACAGCTAGAAACAGGTCATTTACAGCACAAATAAGGCAAAGCTTGGTGTCAGCTGTCACCTGAAGAAATGGTACCTGGGAAAAAATATCAACTCTACAAACTACTCTAAAAATAAAGAAAAACTCTATAGAAGTACCTGCATCTAAAAGCCATGCATCCACCAACAGTAAATTCAAACAAAGCATTACACTGAACTACAACTGTAAACATATGGCTTTCTTTATCAATGTCAGACTAAAGTGAGAAGACAAGTGACAAAACAAAGATGCACACTGCACATACAATCTCAACAACTGACTAGCCTTTTCAACACAATGCTGCACATTTAAAAAAATTCTGTTCACTTCTCCAATTCTTCATAGATATGGATTATGGACATAACTGATGCATAAAGTGCAGGTCAAATTTTTACTTTTAACCCTACTGTCTAGATGCGGCCACACCCAGGTCTTCAGGAGCCTGAAGTGTGCACTTGCCTGCTAAACAATGACAAAATCTGGATCCCAGACCACAAACCAATTATAAATTAATCTCATCTACAGTTTCCCCAGAAGTTGGGGAAATGCAGCTTTGTTCACTGTATTTCCTCCACAAATTTACATAAAAAAATAAGGTTTGGTTAATTTGTGTGTAGGGAATTCAGAGACTTTAACCTTTGTTTCTATTAGAGACATAAGTTCAATTTCTTTAAATTTGTTTCAATAGTGCAACTGCTGTAAATAACCATTACCCATGCATCTTGTGTAATATGTTAACTAGTCTAAAATCAGTTCTAGGAAGTACCCTTCTTCAAAACAACCAGGTCATTTTACTTCACCCAATCTAAGGGGAGAACAATTTGCCAAAGCTGCAAGAGAAATGAAGTTTTGGTACCTTAAAAATCAGCAATAAAAGTAATTAACACACATTAAGAAGAACCAACAGACTGCTTAAAAAGCATATCCTGGAACACTGAACAAGATGGGATTGTATGCTACATTCATTTTAGGTAAGCTCAAAAAGGTCACTCACCATAGCACACAGTCTTGGACAGACCCACCATTCTCATGGTTCTGCCAGCTTTTTAGGATAGCTCTCCATACTTTTATAGTTCCATGGCACCCCCCCCTCCCAACTCTACTCCCTATATAGGAATTAAATCTGAAAATAATTTTATTGCAAGTCAGGTTCTTGAAGACAAATTGTCTCACCATCTCTACCACTTCAGTTAAGACAAGTGCAATCTCACTGTCCTTGGAGGCAATTCCTCCCGCTATAAAACAGTCATTTTATTGTACTTTAGCACTGCAATATTTCTATTTCCTGCTCCACAAGCTTCCAGAACCGACAATGTGCTAGACTTGGGTATGAAAAACACTGTACAAAGCAACGACACAGGCCCTTCTTGAATCACCCTCCAAGCCAAAACACCCCTGCATTTGGCAAGCCTTAATCACGACCACCCTACACAAACAGAAAGTGCTGAAAACAAGTCTCCACTACC
The DNA here is from genome assembly GCF_019279795.1 of Protopterus annectens. Lineage (NCBI taxonomy): Eukaryota > Metazoa > Chordata > Ceratodontiformes > Protopteridae > Protopterus > Protopterus annectens. The sequence continues at coordinate 1,747,356,239 of NC_056743.1, read as the reverse complement.
CTGCCCACGCAGTCACATTGGGGTTTACCTACAAGATATTACCTCACTGTTACATTTTAAAAAACGCAGACATTCAAGTTCAGAAGCAAATAACGATGGTGAGGAATACAGGTTCCAGTACAAACTATGTAGTTCACTTTGCAAATGCTTTTTCACAGTAACCTTCCAAGTGCCACCACTCAAAACATCCAAGGGAGGGTACCATTCCACAGGCTTCTCTGTCACTCAGAGCTGACATCACTGTCTCATAAAAACAAGTAAATTTTATCCACTTGTGCAGTGCCCAATACCAGAACAGCACCAGATTTAAAAAAAAAAAAAATCACTCCAGCTTTCACCAACCTCCCAGGGACACCATGAGATTAGCTTTTTTTGAGCCACCCAGTTACAAGGATACCACCATCACTGTGGTTATTTATAACTCTAGGACAGGTAGAGCCACTTAGAATTAAAATCACCAATATCAAAAAGTAAGCAGGCTGTAATAAAGGCCTGTTCATTCATATAATGCAAGAAGTGGAATCTAAAGACACCAATTTCATCAATTCTACTGGATGTTTGGCGAAATGAATCTGAAGTACCTTTTTTTAATCAAAGTTTTAAAACAATTTAGGGAAAGCAAGACTGCTAAAACTAAAAAAAAAAAAAAGAACTTTTTGAGGGTATCACCACCATTACAAAGAGAGTAAAAGAAAAGTTTTGGGAAGCTCATATAGAAAAAGGTGTAGTTAATATGTATACACAAGAAACTAGTTGAACATAGGACAGCGAGAAAAAAAAAAAAAAAAACACAAGCACATTCCACAGGTGAAAAACTAGGATTTATGAATTCAACTAATGCCAAAGAAAAAAAACATGGCAACTGCCACCACAGACAGAAATGGAATAGATTACTTGGTTGCAGCTTTAAATAGCTTCAATTCTTTCCTGTTGGTTTAATGTTTTGAAAAGAAGTCCTGCAACCAAGAGAGGCCTATTTGTCTCACATTAGTGCAGCTACAGGTCATGACATGTTTACATAAACTTCATGAATGTCATTACCAGATCTCAAGTTGTCAAAGAATAGCTTACTGACTGGCATTACTAGAATTCCTACCAATTTTTCATTCCATGCAGTGCTTAAGCACCATCTGCTAGGTAGGCAAGGCAACAGGGATCTCAATGGGATTCACCCTAGTCTTTTTAAGAGATTTAAGCTGAACACTGACATCACTGTGATGAAGTGAGGTATTGCCAGCTATGCCAGGAGTAGTAAGGCAGTAGATGTATAACGTATGCCAGCATAGCTAACTGGAGTTTTGTAGACAAGTATGTCATTTGTATACCAAACTGATTTGTACAGGTGCTTGTGTTGAAAATGCATTTGTAAAGTTGCTTGTGTTAAAATTTAACAGTAAGTCCTACTGGACAGAAAGACATACCTGTACCAACTGCTGAAATGAATCTATTGTAAGAGAGGAAACGGGAAGAGAAGAGGTTAATCTCAGACCAGCTATCTTCTGAAAAACAGTATGAAATTACATTACCTGATAGGCCATAAAGATTGTATCTTACAGTTCTGTTTGCAGCCAGAGACAAAATGTCTATGAAAACCAGGACTAGGAATCCTACTATATTGTGTGAATTAATTGCCAACCTGGAAGGGTGGAAGTTTCGGAAATAGTTTTATAGCTTCCAGATGCTATAAGACATCTTGCTATAAGACATCTTAGCAAAGGTGTGTGTGTGTGGTGACATGTGCAAGATCCTGGCTCAAGTTTCTAGTAAAGGAGGAAGTGTCAGAACCAGAGTCAGATGACCAGATGTGATGTCATTCTATAGCCAGTACTGAAATTATATTTAGATATTAGTGAGACATCTCTTAGCTCTCAGCAGTCTGTTTCTGAAACATGACAAAGAAAGAACACTTAATCTTGCCTTGCTCCAATAAAAGTGAGCTAGGGGACAGTCATTTTTTAGGTCAGGAAAAGTGAGATAAGCATTGTTTTCTGTATCTGTCTGAACCTTCCCCCATCTGTGTTACTTTTAATATTTCCTGTGACTGTTTTAAGTAAATATTTAGTATTTTCATGTTCTTTGATTAAATATATTTAAAACTTTCCATCGTTTTCATTTTTAGAGAACATTTTAATCTTTAAGAGTACTTGTATTTAGTTTGGCAACACTGTAGCCACTCCCGAAAGCCTTGATACACAAATGGTGGTGCATGACTAATGCAAGAGTAATTGGGTACCCTGGTATGAGCCTTAAAGTAGCCATCTGGTGGCAGTGAAGCTACCTTAGTCTCAGTGAAGTTGGCACAGCAGGTGAAATCTGTACCAGCCTTTCCCAGGTGTGCATGCACGTGAAAAATCAAATCTGAAAGAGTGTGCATCTCAGTTACTTGGAACAAAGACACATAGAACAGATTTCTGCAGCGAGAAAGGTTGAGTCTTATTTAGGGGCCTAGGGAAGAGTCCAGCCCTGGGATCTGGAGTGTCCTCCCTGTGTGCTCTTAAGGGAAATTGTGCTTGGTGCAGAGAGACGCATCTGAAAAATACTGTGTATCCACTTTTGTTCCTAGTGAACTGGTGTCAGTGTTGAGGATTGAGGCTCCTTGATTACTGGCTCAGAGGAGGATTGAGGCTCCTTGATTACTGGCTCAGAGGAGGAATGTCGGTCACAATTCTTCAAAACACGAGAGACTCCAAAAGCCAGGAAAGGATCTGCATTTTCCCTTACCAAAAGTTGAGAAAAAAAAAGGGGGGGGGTTCAACAGTTAAGTCAGCCCAGAATGAACAACAAGGAAAATGCAACTAGACTAGGGCAGCCCAGCTTCACATCAGATCATGCCAGCCAAATTCAACAAATCCAAGACTATTTTTGCTTGCTAACCTACATAAACCAGAAGGACTATAGATTAAAGACCCAATTTAAATTTCATCCAGACTCAGTACAAAGTAAAACCAATAAAACAGCTTTGGAGTGGGTCATATGGTGGCAGCAGCAAGATGCACAAACAAATCATCATCTAGACAAGCTATTACATCTGCCATTAAACACAGTGTGAACAAAACTGACTACTGGGATAACAGGGCAAGTCTTTTCCTATATGAGATGCTGAGCATAAAGTAAGCCTTTTTTCCTTATAGCCCCCCCCCCCCCCCATTCTATAAATAAGCTTTATACACAAGAAGGTGCAAAAATAATATAGCTTGGCAAGACTAGGAGAATGATCTAAAAGTCAGCACAGGTAAAATTCAGTGGAAAAATACTGCATCTTGGAGACAACAGCTTGCCAAATGTAGTAATAAGAGGCAGACAAAATGCAAGGGACCTCGAAATACCCACACTGGCAGTTAACTAGACAAACTAAAAGTGTACTGGCATATACAGATACAAGGAACCATTAGAAGAAATGAAGGTGTTAAATATCCACATAGGAGCTGTCTAGAGTCCCACTTTAGACAAAGCAAGGTGTCAGGCAGATAATGAATGACACACCCAGAACTCTAGATGCAATTCTATGAGCTTTTCACTGAATGCCACATCAGTTATAGGAGATGCATATGACTAAAACATACAGGAATCAAAAGCCAAATGGACAAGCTTTCAAAATTATGTGCAAGAATACATACAGATGCAATTAAAGGATCCCTTCCAATAATGTTGTGAAGAACTAAAGTCCTTTGAAGAAGCCAAATGGACAAGCTTTCAAAATTATGTGCAAGAATGCACACAGATACAATTAAAGGATCCCTTCCAATAATGTTGTGAAGAACTAAAGTCCTTTGAAGAAGTCACAGAAAAATGAGAATATCCTAGACAAGACCATTCTTGGGCGATGTGGAAGCTGTTGGCTCTCTTTGGTAAAGGCAGACATAAAAACCTCCCAGATGCTCAATCTTTAAATACATACATAAAATCTAGCCTTTCAGTTTTGAGATTTAAGGCACTCAGCTTACAAGCCCAAAAGCTACTCAAAGCATACCCAAGGGAAACTCAACTAAAGTTTACAGCTTGCTCAAAAGTCTATTCCACCCTGCCCATCCCCTTTGGCAAGCACATTTGCCTGAGCTATCAGAACTGTTTACGTCAGTATCTGCATAGTGGATACTCCTACACCACAGTCAAATGGCTGAAATCTTTCAGCCAAGGTGCAAAAAGAAATAATGCAGTCTTACCAGGTGTATGAACATTATATGCGTCAATTAACACAAAACAAGACTTCCACTGCCTACAGTCACCTCATATAAAATAAAAACTTCACACTAGTAACTACACTGGGGACACCGCCAACTTAATGTGCGATTCTACTTTTTGAAAGTAAACCTTTACTGTACTGGCATTGCCCAATAAAGGGAAGGGGGCACACCTTAACCCCTGGCTTTGGTAAGGAACTAAGCAGGATATTTGGCTGGCATGATCTGAACTAAATCCAAAAATTGTCCCGTGACTGCATAACCCAGTACTTATTCCTTTCTCCAGTTAAACAGGGATCTTTACCACCAGAAAAAAACTACAAATACATATTGCAGAATTTCAGTTCCACACCATTATCCCTACCCAACCAAGTATATTGCAAGGTACCACCCAGTGTTTTCACATCCTGCGATTAGACATACCCAATTAAGACCCGAACCAAAAAGAAAATTATAAATAAGAAACGCTCACCCTGCTCAGAGAACAAAATCTCCTCATCCTTACTTTCTACCAAAGTCCCAGTTTCGTGGTGTGACTAAGTGACCCACCACATTTATACTCACCTCCTTCCCAAATAAGGAAATTTGGGTCAACCCACTACTAATCTTTTTCTCTGTAGGCTACAAAACTTTTTGGCAATACCAACAATACACACTTTAAATGTCAAAATCAACTCTCATAATAGATTATAAAAGTAATCTCTAGGACCATAACAGTGCCTTGCCAAAAAAGTTAATTTTAATGGTAAAAAGAAAAAGTAATATCTAGGACCATAATAGTTCGCTGCCAAAAAAAAGAATATTTTAATGATAAAAGAAAAGTATTCTGAAACAGCAGTAATAAGATTCGAGAGACACACCCTCTACGTTTCCGCTAGAAAGATCCTCGCCATTTTACGGGCACAGCCCAACATTTTACCGCTAAACACCGCGAGTACGCTTTGAGTGCTCGCCACCCACTGAACCACACGCCCAATATCGCTTAGCTGTGATTGGCTGAGAGGAGTGGCTCTGCAATCTGCTGTTATGAACTACCCCAATCAGAGTGCAACATCAACTCATTCATCGGCGTTTATAATGTTTCACCTTTATAAAAAAAAAAAAAAAAACACCGGTAATTCCTGGAGCCGAAGCTTCATGTACGGAATAAAATTGCATAAAAAAAGGCCAAACCATATAGTCTCATTCTTCTACTGCTAATATCCTATCGAAACGTATGTGGCAACACATAAATTTGATGCACTCATTAAAGAATATTACAGTAAATTAATTTTTTAAATTACACTTTGCATACTAACCACAAGGTACGACAAAAACTTCGTAATACATATTTATATCAACGAATATAGTCAAAGCATAAGGCCTAAATAAAAGCAAGGCTATATTGTGGTCACCCAAGACAAAAAGGCTAAGTAATTTACAACAAATGTTCTAAGCTACTGCAAAAGCAAGGTGTGCAAATAGTGAACACCTATTAAAAACAACTTTTCTACAACAGACTCAGTGAAATAAGAGATTTACCGCTTACAAATCCAACATCTCGAAAAAAAAAAAAACTGTCCATTTGCACTATGAGAAACACGTTTCCTCCACCTGACACACTGTACTCACACACCTGCTATAGCGCCCGTTATAATCCACACAACCTAAATAGACACGTTTTCCAAAGGTTCAGTATTATTACTCTCTTACCTGATTTAGCCCAAGTAAGATATACACACGAAGACATAACGAGAAGTAGTAGTGGAATGAAGTTAATGGTCATCTTGGGATGCTTCATCTAATAGACAGGAGACTTTCTAGGGAATGTCAGACTTATTTGACAATATTAGCTACTTCAGAACCGTTCAATCCTAACCCACCACACTAGGTATAGTTTGTTAGCAGGTTCACACCACTAGTGCTGGGTAATGAATGGAATGTACTTATTTTGGCAATTTGAATTGGAGTATATTAGTGGAGGGGCGGAGCTTACGATGGGGTGATATGCGCTCATCATTCTACGGGCGGGGCCCATAACACACCACTACTCGTAGCTCAGCTCCCTAGTTTTAACTAGTGAGACGCCGGAAGCAGCTGATAATGTTTTGGAGGTATTGAGTTTGGTGTCAGATTTATTTTGTTATGTGGTAACGTTTTTTTATACGTGCTGTAATATTTTTCGTATTTATAGCTCTTGGTCTTTTCGCAGTTTTAATTGTTTGCGTGTCTCACCTTTCACAGTCTTTACAATATTGCTGGCAAACTCGGGTTACGAATTTTATTGCAGCTTTTATCAGAACACAAGTTGTAGGATATCCCACAGCATCAGATATTGTTCGTGTCGTTTCTTTACAACAGAGATGCCGTTTTCGCGAGAAAAAAATCTGGGAATGGCCGGCACTGTGTTTTAAGTATAATATTTAGGACACACACATACTCGGAATGCTGCAGTAACTTACATTAATGCATTGAAACATAAAACATTACCATAACATGTCCGTAATTGGGATAAAACACAAAATATTTTCAGGGACACAATTTATATTTTGTTGCCCGAGTTGTCTATTTACACAGTGCCAGTTTTCAGAGTTAAGGAAAAATGCTCCAGTCCAAGATGAGATGACAGACCTCTCAACTGTTCTGATTTTTGCCTCGTGTTTTTGGTCTCTTTCTCAAAAAATTGCATTTTTCTGGCAAATCATTGAGAATTGAAGTCCGAAAATAACGAAGGACATTTTGATTTGCAGACTTCAAAATCTTTCAGAAAATGCGTGCTAATGCAAAACCTGTGCTAAAAACTTTATAAGTTTGTAAGAGCAGTATTTAAAATTTGTATCAATTTTTGGGCCTTTGTCCCCTATTTGTAATGTCTTTGTCCAGATTTCTTGCAGTAAGAAGTAGAGAGGTATGGTGGTTCCCTTCTTTTGTACCATATCTTAAACTTTACCAAGCTGGCTATTACTTTAAGAAACTTCACTTTATCATCCTGGATTGAGGTAGAATACTGTTTGCATTGTCTGTAATAAAAAAAAAACAGAAAAAAATATTTGTGAGGTATTTCTGTGGCCTTTCCAGTTGTTGTAGATGTTTTGTGAGGTACATGCCAAAAGGTGCGTTGTACTCTATAATTGGTCTAATGAGTGACAAGTAGAGGGGAACAATGACCTCTTTTTTTCCTGGATGAGAAACCCTTTGTGATGAGGTGTGCCATGTAGGAGGATTTCCTAACTACTGTGGCGATGTGATTATCAAAGGAGAGACAACTGTCCACCTGTGTCCCAAGGCCTCTTATCACACTTTCGGTGTTAAGTAGACTACCGCCTATGTGGTAGTTCATGGGTACCGAGTTTTTACCAAAAGGGATGACAATGCACTTTTTGCCATTGAGCTTGAGGTCATGGCTTTAACATCAGGCATCTGTCTCGGCGAGGCCCTTTTGTAGGATTTCCACATCTTTTGGAGTTTTGATTATGGCTCCTAGTTTGCAGTCATCTGCGAACTTCATTAGCCAAAGACCTTCTGTGTTAGCCTGTACTTCAGAGAAGTAGATACCAAACAGGAGAGGACCCAGGACTGAACCCTGTGGTACTCACTTGTCACTGGTCTGAAGTTGGATTTGGAGTCTGCTACTTTCATAGTGTGGGTTCTGTCAGTGAGCCAGTTGGCAACCCATCTTGTGATATAGGGATTTATACCTAGTTTAGTGAGTTTATCTATAATTCCAGAGTGGAGGATGGTGTCGAAAGCCTTGGCGATATCTAGATAGGCTGTGTGAACCACCTTACCCTCATCTGCGGCTTTGGTGACTGCTTCAAAGAGGTCTGTCAGGTTTAGGAGACATGATCTGCCTTTTACAAACCCGAACTGGGTGGGGTCCTGAGTTTGGAGATTACCAATGTCATTGTTTATAAGTTCCATGATGATACGTTTCTTAGCCTTGCAGGCCAGGTTAATGGGGCGGTAGTTTCCAGGGTCCGTGGTGGCTCCCCCTTTGTGGAGTGGGATAACTGTCGCTGTGCGCCATTCAGTGGGCACATAGCCTGAGGTGAGGCTATGATTGAACATGGTACTTAGGTGGGGTGCCAGTTCGTTCTGTAGTTCATGTAGAACGCAGCCTGGGATGTTGTGTGGTCCCGTGGATGCTGTGTTCTTGGCTTTGGAGAGTGGGTTTTTTACCTGTGCAGCCGTGATTACAGGAGCTTTGCATTCTTCCGGTATAGAGATGGGCCCTTTAGGGGATGAGAGGGGAGTAAAGTTAGCACTGAACCTATCTGCCAGGATGTTGGCAATATCAGTTGATTCTGTATATTTAGTGCCATTGTGCTGTAACTCAGAGCAGATCTGAGTGTTGCCATTGAGATTCTTGACATCGCTATAGAATGCTTTGGTTGTCTTTAGAGTCAGTGGCGATTTTGTTTTCGTAACTAGCTTTGGGGGATTTATGAGGGATGTCCGCTTCTTACTGAGGCTGACCAGGGAGTTCCTCCAATCATGGGATTTTACTCTTTTTTTTTGCAACAGTTTCTTTCTTCTCTTGTAGAGTTTGTTTATGGCAAGGGACCACCAGATTGGCTTCCTTTTTTTGTTGGATAGGATCTTAGTTCTGTTAAGGATTGCACGATCCATGCACTTGTGTAAGTGCTTATAAAGTGCATTTGTGTAGATTCAGCGGTCATACCTCTATTGTCCGTCAGCATGGGTGTCGTGAAGTTTGCCACTTCTGTCTTAAGAAGGGTGAAGTTGGCTTTGGAGACATTTTTTACGGTGGTTACCCTAATGGGGGGGTGGGGAGGGATGTGGATGTCTAGGGTGATTAGCTTGTGGTTGCATCTGACCAACGAGGAATTGACCTCTGGTGTGGAGCACCGGTTGCCCATGTTGGTAATAACCAGGTCTAGGATATTGCTGCCCCTGGTGGGGGTGTGGATAAGTTGATCCAAGGCATTGGAATTTATGAATTCCAGAAAACGTTGACCACAAGAGTTAGTACATGAGTAGTTTTCCCAGTTAATGGTGGGGTAGTTGAAATCGCCCATTATTAGGGTGTTGGGTTGTATCCTAATATTTTCCAGTGTATCAAGAAATGAGGAGTGGGAATCCTGGGGCAAGGTGGGGGATCTGTAGCAAGCTACAATTTGGATTGCGGTCTTGCCCAGAGTTAGTTACACTTGGATAATCTCGGATGCATTATGCTGAGCAACTAGCCTGGAGGTATGGATATCCTTAATGAATATGGACACGCCTCCGCCTTTAGTGTTTCGGTCCAGGTTAGGTGGCCGAAAGGTGTGGTATGAATTATAGCCTGGTAATGCAGGGGTACTGTCTGGAGCCTTGAACCAGGTCTCTGTCACTGCACAGATGTCGATGTTCTCCATTTTAAGGAGTTCCTCGAGTGAGTGCATTTTGAAATTTAGACTCCTAGCATTGATTAGCAATACCCTCAGATTCTGTTTGCTTGTACCTGTTACGGTGGTGAATTTGTCATGTGAACCTTGCCTAAAAAAGGCACTATAGGGGTGGCTAGAGCCTTAGCCAGTATCTGCAATCCCAGGGGCGACAGGTGCAGGCCATCTCTGGCAAAGCATTGTGGTTTGTCGATCATGTCATCCCAGGCAGACAGATACTGGATCCCCTTAGAATGACACCAGAAGCTTAGCCAATTGTTGAAGTCAATCATTTTGTCCTTATACTGTGGTATCATTCTGGTTAATGGCAGGATGCTACTCAGGGCTAAGGTCATACCTGCCTGGGCTACAAGACTGGACAGCTCCTCCATGTCCCTTTTCATGTAGTCCATGGAGGTACATCTCAGGTCATTCACACCAACATGGACAATGACAGAGTCATATTTGTACTTGTGGAGTGACCTGAGTGCATGTGTTATGTGGTGGATCGTGGCACCCAACAGGCAGCTGACAGTAACTTTCTCCTTGTTTAGTCTGGTGAGTGGAACATCAGTGTGCCTGACTATAGAGTAAACTATGACTAGAGTGTTGGGTACGTTGTCATGCCTTATGGGCTGTGGTTGAGTGGCACGCTGAGTTTGTGGACTATGTGTCATTTGGGTTGTGTTGGGGGTGGAGGTTACTTGTGTTTCTGCTTTGGAGGTCCCTAGACCATAGATATATATATAAAATCTCAGAAGCTTGCCGTTCACTGTAAAAAAATAATACAAGTGGGATAATCATCTGATTCATTACTTTTTTCCAACAGCCATCAGTGGTCTCCTTCCTCATCCTTTCTACAAATCGGGGTTAAATATTAAGTGAACTGGATAGAATCACATTTATCAGGACTAAAAAGTGAAAGCATTTCTTAACAAAGCTATTTGTGTTCATTTACAAAATAATTTATTAAAAAGTATTTTTTACCTATTTGTTAAGTAGGTACACCCATTTTCACGGTGCAAGCCAGGATCACTGTCTGGTTACGTGACTTGCTCAGAGTCACTCAGTAGGCAAACAGAAGTGGAAGAAATCAAACTATGTACTTTTGACTACAAGGAGCAACTCACTAACAAGAAACATTCTTGACAGTACTTGAAAAAAGTAAGCTAGGGAACTTTAAAGGAGACTAAAAAGATTACTTTTAATGTAAAGTATTAAAGATTACTTTTAATATAAAGTCTTTATGATGTACTACTAATTCATATTGTGCACGAAAAGCGCACAATATTGGTTGTACATGGCCATTTTTATAAAATCTTGCTTGGATGCACAGTGAAATGTATTAAAAAACAAACCCATGGATGATTAAAGCTAGAGAGGCCACTAGAAATGTCTCATCAAATGCTGATACAGAAGATAATTTTAGCATGCAAGAAAATTAGACAGACACCTACTATGTAATTTTCTTTCCATTTTTAATTCAGTCTCCATTTAATCTCTTTACGTTTTAGTGGGTTGCAAAAGAATGGAAGCCTGTCTTGATGTTCAGTGGCCCCAGTGATAAAAAAGTCAAGTCCAGAACTGTGTCAGCTATTCTGTATAAACTATGGGAACACTCACATTTGTGTTCATAGGTAGGTACTAGGCTATCGGCCCAAGGGCCTACATAAGCCTAGCCAACAAGGTTCCCTGGCTTACGCCACCCAAGAAAGTTATTTTCCTGTGCCACTGTCGAGCAGAGACACAGAAGTGATCCCCGGGGTGTATTTCCTATTTCCCATCCACTCATCAAGATTTTTCTTGAAGAGTGCTAATGATGAACTTTGCTTGACATAGATGGGTAGTCTCTGAGACAGGAATCTATCCCTCCAGCATGTCCAGTTTATTGGGGTGACAAGGTTTAGGTCCCTGGAGCGTGTAGCTCGGAGGGATTGGGATTTCTTTATGTGTAGCATGTCCAACAGCTCTGGGTTTGACATAGCTTTATATGTTAGGCAGAGATCACTGTGGAGTAGGCGATATGCTACGGAGTAAAGCTGGAGTTTTTTGAGGCGGTCAGTGTAGGGCATTTGTTTGAGGCCAGTAATCTTCTTTGTGAGGTACTTCTGTGGCCTTTCCAGCTGCTGCAGATGTCTTGTGAGGTACATTCCAAAAGAGTGCTAATGAAGAACTTTGCTTGACCTAGATGGGTAGCCTGTTCCAGAGTATGAGAAGTCTCTGGGACAGGAATCTATCCCTCCAGCATGTCCTGTTTATTGTGGTGACAAGGTTTAGGTCCCTCAGTAAATGCCATTATTTCCAATAAATGTGGACCCCTAAGAGGGTTAGGGCCCTGGACAACTGCCCGTTTTGCCACCCAGTGCCAACCCTGAATGTAAATGAGCAAAGAAGGTCGTAGATTCATAGGTAAGTAGTACACAATCAGTCTACAGACCATTACAAATGTAGCCAATAAATTATATACAATAGTTCCATCCAGCCTCAGTTTGGGCAACGTAAGATAAACTAGGGAAGGCTTTCAGGCTGCCCATTCAATTATCTAGGTGGCTGTTTTCCAGCCTTCAGTGATATAATCATTGCAGAGGCTTAGATTAAATAGGTTAAGTAGGAGTTCGTATTGTTATAGTTGGTACTGACAACTAGGCAACCTAGTATGTTGTCAGGGTGTGGGATTCAAATAGTCATATTTGGTACGGAAAATCAAACTTTTATGTTGCCAAGGGCCCATAAATGAGGTGTTCTTAGCTTTTGAGAGGGCTGAGAGGACTCATTCCATATAAATTTTCCTAGCAATTCTAGAGGGTGTCTGTGACTGTGGAATAGGTATAACTGTTGGTGGATTAACATTTGCAATAAATTTGTCAGCTTGGATAGTAGGTACTTTCTCTGGATTAGAGTTAGCAGTATTATTATGGACTAGTTTTAAAAAAAACGTCTAGTGCTATTTTTTAAATTCGGACATAGTTAAAGAAAGATCTTTAGTTATTGTAAGTTTCAATTATTATTTTAAGTTCATATTCAGCTTTGAACTTCTTTATTGTACCCTTAAAATATGTGCTAGATTTATTTAACTGTGCATTAGGTCATTTCTTTCTCCTGTTGTAGAGTTATATTACATAGGCATTCTACCAAGAACCTTTATATCAGCTTAATGAAGTTGTTTAGTATGTATATATTAAAAAGGTGTAATATTCTAAAGAAAATCAGAACAAGCATAGCTTAACCTGGGGGTAGAAATCCCACTGCAACACCTCAGTTTTAGCCCTTGAGAAGTACAAGTAGCATATATTACAGGGAACCACATATATTACTTGTTTTAGTATTCAAAAACTGTGTACTACAGTGTTCAACAACTATGTACTATGGGTTCAGCAGGGGAGTAGGCTACATTTTGATTGGTCAGGTTTTATAGGATCCGAGCCTTACAGACATTAAATAACCAGAAATTTGCTCATTTCAGCACTCTGTTGCATGAAATGCAAAGAAATGTAAATTCTATTTTGTAAGCAGCACCCAAGCCTGGCCTAAACTAGGTATCTTTAGTAACAAGGGCAAACTCATTGTAATACTGTTTCACTGAGTTTGCCCCCCTGCAGTAATGATAGTTACAAGACTTTTTGCATATATCTGACTTAGTACTGTGAATGTTTTGCCCCTAATGCCTCAAGTAATATAAACCTCTTCCAGGGTCACACAGTTTCTGGGGAAGGGCAGTAAACTCCACTGAAGAGGAGTTTAATTAGGTTGCCATTGATAATGAGGACTGCCCAGCTTGTAAAGGAAAGTGCTACCTACAACATTTAATGCTCAGAGTTTGAGCGGTATGGTGTATGGTAATAAATTATAGGTGGCTTCTTGTATTGGTGGTGGGAGGGGGGAGTCCAGGATTTAACAAATAAATGTTTAATAATAGCACAGAATTAGCAAACAGATGACTATAAGAACACAACCTTTTTGCAGCCTAGATGCATGCAGACAGCAGCTTTTACATCTGGTGATATATGCAATGCTTTTACTTACTTTTTCTGTAACCCTGCTCAGTATTAGCAGCTTGTTGATTCCATCCAGGACTTGAGATTGTTTCCCTACTCTGCAATGTAGCCATTATGTTTTCCTGTAAAAACGTGCACGTAGAAAAAAATGCTTCTGGGTTTATGCACATAAACGCAATTCAAGCCACAATTTAGTGTCATCAGAGCTGTTGCTACAAGCATGTGTGATTACCAGGCTGAGGCCTTAGGATTCAGTTTACTGAGTTTACTGAGAAAGACAGTCAGTATGATTTAATAATAAAAAAAATTACTACTCTGCTTTTAATTGGCATGGCATCTTCAGTTGGATTTGTAGTAAGTTGAATCTGGCATGCAAAAGCACAAAACAGCTAGTGCCATGGAGCTCTACACTGACTGCCCACACAGTTCCTTTCTTAAAAATAAGTGATGACTCACAAACTATAAAATGCCATTACTTTGTTAAAAAGACATGCAACAAATAAAGGGTTCTTCTTTTGGCTTTTTCCCGTTAGGGGTCGCCACGCCACAGTCGTCGTCCGCTAATGATTGGCAGTATATTTTTTATGGTGCCAAGGTGCCAGCCCGACACCCAACCTTCAACGAAGGCACACCCATTCACGCATGTCTTTTGAACGCCACTCGATCACGGGGAGGACATGCTGACCCCACACAGAAGGCTCTCCAGCCAAGAATCGAACGGGAGAACCTCTTGCTGTGAGGCGACAATGCTACCACTGGTGTAGGACTTATACACAAATATATACAAATATACACTTCTAGCCTTTACTCAGTATTTTGAACATTATTTTCCTTTATTTAGTACATTATTATCTGGTTGCCAGATAGTTTTAACACACTGTTACCACACTTGGTTAGTATCTTGTATAAATTTTACAAGTAGTCTTACCTCAGTTTATTCCACCTCTCACATTACATTTTTCATATTATTTATGCATTTGGTGTTTACACAAATTACATAAGGTCTAGTCTTCGTTTTATGTATATTGAGTATGCAGTACCCCTTTCAGTTTTAAGTAGTTTTGAACATATTTTTACATTTTAACAGATTTTAATACATTTTATCAACATTCTACATATTTACAAGTAATCAATTCAAATGTACTTATTAATTAATTACTTATTTTTCTTATTTGTATTCTTAGATTTGACACATATATACATTTGAATATAGTATTTAGTACATTTATTAGTATAGAGACTTAGTATTTGACATTAATAATCAATAATTAATAATTTGTACACATATTTATTAACTTATAATTACATCTAAGTGTATATGGATATGTATATTGATACACATATTTACGTAATTTATAGGTTATTTATAATTATTTATATTTTTAGATGTATTTATATTTACTTAATTATACATTTATATATTTTTATCAGATTTTACAACTTTTAAAATCAACTTTAAGTTTTCAAAGTAGTGAAAATATGTTATGTATTTTAATAGCTGCATATTTCACGGTGCATCTACAATACATTTTCAATGTTTACTACATTACATTTATTTAACATTTCCCCATTTTATATTATTATTTATATTTATCTTTACAAATGATGTAAGAAGCATCTTACTAAATGTTTATGTAAAGAAATGTATCGTTAATATTTTAGAAGTACGATACACATCAGCGAATGGTTCCCTTAGGTTCTTCAGCAGGCATAGGTCCCTTAATTGGATTTGATTGTTTTAATTGATTTTAGCAAGTTGTAATTTAGGCTTATTGAAGGTATTATTTAAAGCAAGGTATTGTCCTGTTTGTGAATATCTTGAAAAAGCCTGACAGTGTTTCAGGCGAAAGCGCTTGATGGATTTCACGTTCGTATTTGTTTTTCGTACCTAATAAAATATTCTGTGGAAGTAATTATTGGATTATTTGGTCTGCATCCTTTTACCTTTGCTACCTTGTGGATTTTTGGGACTTAGTTCATGTATTTTACGTGTAATGCTACCACTGCACCACCACGGCTTCACCTAAGAGCTAAAATTTAACAAAGGGGAAATTGTGCTCAATATTGGGTATCACTGTATCAGAAAAGGCAAGAAGGGATTTCTAGTTGCCACAAATGACACATAGGAATACTGGTGTTACTGGCAGAAATAAATTTGGTGCCCTGATAAATAATTTTTCAGGAAAATAATTTTAAAATATTCTGATTCTCAGTGTGAGCATTAAGTTGTTATATTTATTTTATTTTTATTTTACATTTGTTGACCGGGAAAGTCTGACTGGATGCATGTCCATTTTCAGTGGAGGCCCAGAGAGAAAAAGCTCCACATTTAAATTGTAAGCAAAATATAAGGTGTATACAGAAACATATAATATAATATTAAACTAAACCATTTGTAATACTAATTGCTTGGTAATGACAGTTTTGGCATGGTTGGGTCCACATGAACAGACCATCCCAGGATTTTAACTGTAATGTCTTAACCACAACCACTTCCTCCTCAGTTATGCTGAAGCACAGAGCTCTGCCTGTTGTATAGGCATTTGGCAAATGTAAATCGATATGCTACCATTGCTGAGACACAAAAATTCCAAGCACTAATTTACAGAAGCTGGCCCATGGCTTCCTCTCCTGTCTTTTGCTTTTCTTGCTGAGGTTGTGTACATAAAGGAAAACAGATATTTTCTTGGACTTGGAAGTACTATATGGCATGATTCCCAAAAAGTGGCATCTGAGAAAGTGCATGGCAATGCTAATTGTTTTGTTTCTTTTTAAGCAAACGCTGTACTGAAAACATCCTCTAACACACAGTTCATAGAGTGCCAAGTAGACCAAGTCTAGGCTAACAATCACAGACATGTGCACCTTGGCATACAGCCTGCCCACTTGCAGCTGAATTAACTCCCAAGATGAAGAAAGAAAGAAAGAAGACAATCATCTTTAGTTAGACCAACCAAGTACTAGAATGAAGTGACACATTCACAAACAGACTAATTAAGCTTTTTTTCATATCCAGATGGTAGAAAAACTGGAGTTGTTATTTCGCCACATTGCTTTTGCCCTTGGCTCACCCTTTAACTCTGGCTTTTTGCCATCATCTTTTTCTGAATTAAAAATTATGCTTTGGGTAGTTCCTTAACTGTTTCATAAGGTATTTTGAAGTTTTCTGTACTGTCCCTAATCCATCCAGGTGGTCTGGGATGTGGGAAGTGTTTTGCACCTTTACACTCAACCTATTCCTAAGTGAAAGTCTTCTATGCATGACAGATCGCTGACCAAGCTGTTATCATTGCTCGCTTTATGTTTAAACTTTTACCTTCTCATTTTGCTGCTTATAATAGATTCAGCTACTGCTTGAGACAGTCTCATGCAGGCACACTTTGGCAATGTCTGTTTGCTCTGCAAGACATGCATTCAGATAAGAAACACTTGACCCAGTAGGTGAGCTTTATACTGCTTTGATAACAGCAAACAGGAAGGCATAGCACATGAAGCCACAGACAGTAACAGCATCATAAGCCATTATGCTGTATCTCTAGGTGCAAACATCCTTTTAACTGCAAAACACATTTCCTCCCCTTCCCAGATGCTGACACCTTTATATTAAAAACAGTATATCTGATGTAAATCTTTATTTATTCCTTACTGGTAGGACTTTGGTTCCATCCTCGGAACTGACACGGCCATTACCAAGATTGTGCCAAAAACTCTCAGCTAAGACCTACCCACAATGCCCCTCTCATAGTCTCTTCGGATCTCGTTTGCCGCTTTCCTTGTCAGAAGTGCCAAGCCTTCTCTCTCAAGCTAAGTGTCGTGTTTTTTGTGATTATCTATATCATTACCTTCCTTTAGTCAGTTTTTCCTAAATATCATCTTTTCGTCCCAAAGATCTTTTCGTGAAATTCGTGATGAGCAATCACCCCGGGGCAGAGGGGGCAACTCATCTGGAAGATGCCCCTTTTGGGGCAGAGGGGGTCTGCGCAACCAGGGCGCTAGAGATTCCTTCTCTGACCAACCATCCCTTACAGCGGCCCGATTGCTTTCCTCTGGAAGCAGTCGGGAGTCAATTTTCCCTGCACCTACAGGCCTGGCAACTCATAACAACGGATGTGTGGGTACAGAGAATAACATCCAGAGGTTATCATATCCCATTCAATCTTACTCCTAGACCCATAAAACGAATCCCTGATGTTCCACCCAGTCAAAAGGAGGCAGCAGCCTTAGAAATCGAAAAGCTGCTAAGAAAAAAAGTCATCCAGCCAGTCCCACTAGACCAGAGAGGATCCAGGTTTTACTCAAGGTTCTTTTTAGTGCCGAAAAAGACAGGGGACTGGAGACCAATCCTGGATCACAGCTTACTAAACAAATTCATAAAACCTCAAAAATTCTGGATGATCATGGTACACTCCATCCTCCCATTTCTGGGGAAGGACAACTGGATGTGCCCTATAGACCTTCAGGATGTGTATTGCCACATAAAGATGGACAAACGCTCCAGGAGATTTCTCCGCTTCCGGCTGGGAGCCAGTCACTATCCGTTCAGGGTACTGTCCTTTGGTCTCTCGACAGCCCCCAGAGTGTTCACCAAATGTATGGCAGTCATAGTAGCTCATCTCTGACTACAAGGATTCCAGGTGTTTCCATATTTAGACGATTGGCTCCTTACCGCCACGACCAGGAATGTTGTCATACCCAGTCTCTCTTACACTCAAGGCCTTGCTCTTTGCTTAGGTATCACGATCAACATGGACAAATCACAAATGTCTCCAACAAGAGCACTGGAATTCATTGGAGCGATCTTCAACACAATGTCCTGTCAAGCTTCCCTTCCTCCTCACATGCTCTCAAAAATAATAAGCCAGATTCAACTCCTCCTTCCACAGACATTTATCCTAGCATGCCTTGTACTACAGCTATATTGGGATCTATAGCAGCAACCATTACCTTAGTTCCACTGGTGAGGTTGCACATGAGATTAGTACAGTGGCTCCTTTCATCACAGTGGTCAGTCTTAACCCACCCACTCGACCACATGATATGCCTTACAAACCTTTGCAAGAAAGAAATGCTTTGGTGGATGAAGCCAGAATCAAATCTTTGGTGTCAACCATTCTGCCTTCTCTAGCCCGGGTCCACAGTGACCATGGACACGTCTCTGTTAGGGTAGGGGGGGGGGCATTTCCAGGGAAAGACAGTCCAAGGCACCTGGTCCCCATGGATGCCAATTTGCACATAAATGTCCTGGAACTGAGGGCAGTTCTCTTAGCGTTGTAAGCGTTCCACACATCCCTTCCTTCCGGGACCATTACAATTCAGTCGGACAACATGTCAGTCATCTGGTACATCAACAAACAAGGCAGAACCAGGTCTTACCCACTATGTCGGGAGGCCATAAAAATTTGGCACTGGGCGATGGATTTCAACTGCTTTCTCATAGCAATGCACATTCCCAGGAGTTCAAATCTTATTGCGGACAATATGAGCAGGAACATTCTGATGCCTCACGAGTGGTCCCTCAGCCCTATAATAGCGGATATGATCTTCTGCCATTGAGGCAGGCCTTGCTGCAACCTGTTTGCCGCCCCCCTAAACAACAAATGCAGAAATTACTTTGCCCTGATCCCCCCTCAGGGGGAGTCACCGAGGGATGCTCTGATGTACGATTGGCCCCTGGGTCTGCTGTATGCCTTTTCCCCTCATCCCAAAATTCCTCCAGAAAGCTCAAAGGTTGAGAAGCAGAGTGATCCTCATTGCCATTGTCAAGTCTGGTTCTCTTTCCTATGGCCTCATCTGATTCACAGCCCGTGGATCCTGGATCAATCCCAAGGTCTTCTATCTTGTCCTCAGGGACTGATTCACCCCAGCCTCAAGCTCACAGCTTGGTTTCTCCACTTCCAATGACTGCCAGGCTACCTGATATTTCATCTCCTGTTCATGAGATTCTTCCGGCTTCACATAAACCTTCCACCAGGAAAATTTATTCTGTTAAATGGGCTAGGTTCTCTACATGGACCAAAGATCATAACATAGACCCCTTTTGTATGCCTATTCAGAAGATCCTACAATACCTGACTACCCTATTACATGCAGGAGCTTCAGCATTGACAATTACTGTGCATTTAGCAGCTACTGCAAATTTTCACAATGGATTTGATAATTCTTCTGTTATGTCATACTGACTGTGCAAAACCTTCTTGAAAGGAGTATTACATGTTAAACCTCCTGTCAAGACTTGACATTGGTGCTTCAGTCATTAACAAGTCCTCCTTTCGGGCCTTCTAACTCATGTGATATGAAATTTTTGTCTTGGAAGACTCTACTTCTAGTAGCCCTTACCTCAGCAAGAAGAGTATCTGAGTTGCGGGCCTTGAGTGTCAAGAGACCTTACTTTATCTTTCATAGGGAAAGAGTGTCCCTACGTACTGACCCCTCCTTTTTTTGCCCAAGGTCATTTCTGGGTTTTCCATTAACCAATCTGTTGACCTGCCGGTTTTCTTCCCTCATCATTCAAGTAGAGGGGAATATCTTTTGCATACCCTTGATGTTCATAGGCAACTTTGTTTCTACTTGGACAGAACTAAATCTTTCAGAAAAATGGATCAATTGTTTGTGGCCTTTGCAGAACCCAGATTGGGTAGACCTGTCTCCAAAGTGACTTTATCTTCTTGGCTTAGAAACGCCATTACTTTCATCTACCATCAGAACAAAGTGTCCCTTCCCTTCCAGAATAAAGGCTCACTCTACTAGATCGATGGCTACTTCAGTGGCCTTTCATTCTAGAGCCTCTATGGATGATATCTGTGCAGCAGCCACTTGGGCAAGACCTCATACCTTTATCTCTCATTACAAATTGGATTTGGCCTGCAGGGGACGAGCACCTTTTGGTTCTATGGTGCTCAGGAATGTCCTTCCTTAGGGCCACCCAGGACTCAAGTAGCTGGGGACTCGGAGCTAACAGTAAGGAATGAATAAAGATTTACAACATCAGATAAAGAAGTTATGTCTTACCATAACATTCTGTCTGTGTTGTAGATCTATATTCATTCATTACTTCCCGCCCTCCTTCCCCCTGCCTGGACTCCTGGTGGACTTTAGGATTTCCTTATTAGTTAAGGTATTTGCTCAGACAGAGCCTCCTACTGTCTCTTTTATTATTTCTATACTATAATGGCGGGCAAACTCAATCTGAAGAGACTATGAGAGGGGCATTGTGGGTAGGTCTTAGCTGAGAGTTTTTGGTTGGCGCAAGCTTGGTAAGAGCCGTGTCGGTTCCGAGGATGGAACGGAAGTCCTAACAGTAATGAATGAATAAATATCTACAACACAGATGGAATGTTATGGTAAGACACAACTTCTTTATAATATTTACTTCTAATATTATTTTATTACTTAGGGTGAATCACGTACTATATACAAGACATTACTTTACTGAATATTAGAAAAAAATCAGTCTGACACACATTAAAAAAAATTATAAAATCAGTCTGACACCTAGTTTTATCAATTCTGACAGAGTAGGTAACTATGTCCATTCAGGTTTTAGGTGTCCTGCAAACTTTGGAACTAATGCAGTAGTCTGCACCAGAGCTATATTATTTAGCAGACAGCAGTTAAAAATATTATTTGGAAAAATAGGCACAGTGCCGCCTGTTTTATCATAGGCACTGCCTGAAGGCAATGTCTGTTTTGTTGAAACCCTGCTTTCTGTTCTGTTTCAGTAGTATAGGACGTCAATGTGCTGCTTTCAGTTGTGATTGCTACAGGTATAGCCTTTGTCATTTCATGATCTAGCTTGATAAGGACAGTGTCTCGTACCGTAGCATTTACTGAAACAATAGGATTGATTCTTCTTTTTTCCATTTGCAGACTTCTGCTGAAATGCCCCTTCATGTGGGCTATCTGGGTTGTGAAATTCGTTTTTGGCTATAAGGGATTGTTCATGTATTTCTCCATATAAGCATTTCTGCTGCTCTGGCCTCAGTAGCGCTGCAAGGAATTGAACTAGTAATACATAACAGTAAGAAAAGAGTGTTCATTCTGTGTTAGTACCCTGTTTACATTTGTACTACTCCTTCAGCATAATTACTGCTTTGAGGATGGTGAGGCTAGAAATAACATGTCTGAAGTCAGTCTGACTTGTTAGCTATTAAAATTCAGCACTGGCAAACTGAGAGTGTTATTACTTACGACTTCATCCGAAATTCCAAAACAAGCAGAAGCTGCTTTTTAATTTCAAGGCAACCTCGGCAGCTGTGGCTGAAGAAGGGTATTTTGTAAACCTCAAATAATACTTAAAAAAAGGCAGAGTAGTTTTGTTTATTGTGCTTAGAAAGGTGCAGGAGAATTTTTTCCAGCATAATTATTAAGCAGTACAGGATTCAGTGGTTCTCATATGGCTCACAAGCATACCTCTCATCTCAAGAAATCTGTCCAAAGCCAGAAATAATGGGAGGGGGGGCAAAGGCCCCAAAACAAGAACAGATTTTAAATATTGCTCCTATAAAGTTAGAAAGTTGTTAGAATAACAGGTTTAAAATGTATATATTTTCCAAAGGATACAAAGACTGAAACTCAAATGTCTGCCTTTATTTATTATTATTTAGTGACTTCAATTCTCAGTGATTTGCCAGAAAAGCACAAATTATATGAGGAATAGATCCAAAATATGAGACAAAAATCTGGACATTCTGTGAAAATCTGGACAGTTGAGAGGTATACTCAGAAGACATTTAGTATGAAATAACTTTATTCAAAAAACACCAAGAGCAAAAGAAAACTGAAAAACACAATTTCACCAGCACTCCACCAACATTTCTTTATTCAAAAACCAGCGACCTGGTACCTCGGCAATTCACCTTCATGGATCACAGTACATTCTATTTTCAAACAGATATATATACATTTTGTTATACATACTTTTGTTAAACCCCAGGTGCCACTCATGTATCCTCTGATGAATATCTGATCTCAGGAGACTCTGGTTAGATATTTCAGTTCAGGCCATGTTATCACCAAATCATTATGCTTGACAGCTAACTTTTCAAGGTAAAAAAAAAATCTCTAATTGTAAATACTATTTTACTCATATGCTCAGGACATATGACCATAACATATTTAATTCGGTGTAACGGGTTGTCTAATATGTGATGGGAATACTAAAGTCTACAGTTAAAGAGTAATTGGAATAATAATCAAGTTTGGCCTTAAGAGTGGGAAGGATAGTGCAATTCTGCCAAGATAATTCACTGATCATAGCAAATACCTTCTTTCAATAGCCTAAGAAAGAGCAGCCTCCAGTAGTACTGGTGAAAAACAGTATTAAGAGATTAGACCTAATAGAATCTTTGAAGAACTATGGAGAGAAGTTTGTGATATTGTCTAAGAGGTGGCAATCAAAAACTCAAATATAAATAAGGCAAATTTGCTGTTTGTGGACACTTTAGAAGTAACAGATTAAAAAAAGAGAGCAAAACGCAAAGGAGACAGGCAAATATTGTCAAACAGAATGTATAGTTTAAGAGAACAAGAAGAAATGATGCATATTTAAATGGAAAAAAGTGAAAATAACTGGAAGAAGGTAGTAAAACGGGAAAGACAAAAGATCCCTTCAAGAAGAGTAAAAATAGAGTGTGGAAGGCACCTCAGCCGAAGTACTGGTGTATACTCAAACGTTACTGCCAAAATACAAAAAACGAATAGTCCCAAGGTCCATAAACGTATAAAGATTTATTAAATCACATAAAAACAACGTCGACCTAGGTTTCGTTCATATAACGAACTTCTTCAGAACAACCTACTGAGATGTAGAACTTCTTTAAATACCCATACTACCAACCCTAAATAATACCAATTATTCAATTAATACATTTAACAAATTCTAAATATACTTAAAGGAACCTTGAAAAAAACAATAATATATTATAACTAAATTAAAGGCAGCACAAAACTTCAGTAAAATGCATATGTACTCATCCTACCCGTGTATTTGTATGTATATACATAAATACTTGCATTGCATGAATGTGTGATGTGCAAATAATATATATATATGAAATTGTATAATAAATATAATAAATATATTAAATATATAAAACATGAAAATATAAAAATCTATATGAATATATAATAAAATAAATATAGTAAATATAATGTAATATATAAACACACATATATTAAATTAATAATTGTGCTTCAGGTTGTTATAAAACACAAAAATCCCCAAAAAAGAACCCAAAAAGGCCATGAAATAAATCCATAAATATATAGTACATATAAGCCATACAAAAATTATTAAAAACTTATTAAAAACTTATTAAAAACTACTCCAAACCAATAGCTACTTCTGTACATAGATAAATTGTTGATAATACATACTTATATTAATACATCAATAGATAAATAACCATATAAAAATATCAAATATTGTTAAAAAACAATGTGTGTATATGATATGTCAACAGTAATACCACCTGAAATAAATAATCAACTCAATACCCTTTGATATTTTTCATTCTTAATATAGGCTTAATACTAATAAATTCATTAAGTCCAGGGTATTGGTGAGCATTTAAAATGATTTGCATCCGCAATTCTAAGACATCCAAATTATATTTTGTTATCTTACCCTGAGGGTCTAAAGGTTGGTGTAAAACACCAAAAAACTTAAAACTATGATCTGCATACTGATTTACATGTCTAGCTAATGCATTTGTTAATTTTTTATTTTTAATATCTAGTAAATGCTCTCTGATCCTATCTCTCAAATGCCTGCTAGTTTTACCAACATAGAATCCTTCACATTGTTGACATATTGCAATATAAACAACATTGGTGGTGTAGCAATTAATATTTTGACTAATATTGATATTGTGTTTATTTACTATCACATTTGTACCGGTGGTTATCAGGTACTTACATGTAGAACACCTACCACACTTAAAATTACCCGAAGGTTTATATGAAAAATTTTTAACATTAACATTTAAACCTTCAAACAAATCCCTAAAGGATGTGTCTTTCCTGAATACAAAGGTAACTTGTCCTTTGAATATTTCACCCATTGTCTTATCAGCTTTTATCAAATTCCAATTTTTATTAACTATATTCTTTATACTGCATGATGTATTATTAAATGTGGTAATATACAATGGAATATTGTTACTTATATATTTTTTCAAATCAACCTGTTGGTCCTTATGGTCGTTGGTCAATGTTTCACCAGTACTATTCAATAAAGCCTTATAAAATCCAGTATGTCTTTTACCAATCACTTCTTTTGCAATATTTCTACAAACAGATTAAAAAAAGAGAGCAAAACGCAAAGGAGACAGGCAAATATTGTCAAACAGAATGTATAGTTTAAGAGAACAAGAAGAAATGATGCATATTTAAATGGAAAAAAGTGAAAATAACTGGAAGAAGGTAGTAAAACGGGAAAGACAAAAGATCCCTTCAAGAAGACTGACACTATGAATGGAAACATGCAGGTAAAAATAGGCATGAAATAAGAATGTGAAGGACATAATAGAAGCAGTAGATATTAAGAAAAGATGGCAAACATTTGCAAAAGAACAATATTTCCCAAACATCGATGTTACAACCAATGGTGTGTTCTCTGATCTAGATCCAGAAGTCAAAAAGACTATAGAAAGCTGCAGGAAGTGTGAATTTTCACCTTACCTTCTTAAAAATGCAGTCTAAAAAGTGCATTAATAAGGAGTGCTGAAATTATCTCATAACCCCATTTGTTTCTTATGCTGACTTGTTAATGCTCAAGATCCTACACAATAGTCTCCAGCAATGTAAGCCCTAAGAACTACCAGAGGCATACATTGGGTTTAGAAGGGAAGGAGATATCTGACATCAAATTGCCAACAACCCCTGTGTAATATAGAAAGCAGGGGAGTTCCAGGAAATATTTACTTCTGCTTTATCAGCTGTTCTGAGGTCTGTGACTGTGTGGCCCATAACAGGCTGTAACACGTTCTTGGAGAAATGGGAATAGCAAGTCATCTTATTCACATCTTGAGGAATTTGTATGCAGGACAAGAAGTCACAGTTGTAACTGAATATGGAATAAATGAATGGTTCAAAATTGGGAAAACTCTATCAAGACTATATTATTACCCTGCTTACTTAAATTATACTAAATGCGTTATATGAATCAAAGATGCCAGGAGAAATATTGCTTTAGTTTGCTCAGCTCCAAATCTTCCTATATTAGAAACCATCACACAGGAATCTCTATAGAAAACTAGCTAAATCAATCTCAATCGCTCTTAAAGCCCAACAAAACCAAACTTATCCTATTCCTTCTTAAAAACTCAAATCAAAACAACACTGACCTTAATATTGTCTCTTCAAACAACACAAAAATTGAAAACAACACCAACACAAAATTACTAGGAGTTATCATTGATAAGTTCAAATCTGATCTGCATATTGACAATGCAGTGTAAAAGGCGCACTGCAAACTAGGCTCTCTTTACAGAGCAGAGCACCTGTGTTGTGATCATAGTTAAAATAGCTGCCACCTCCCTTCTGCTTCCTCTCCTCCTATATGCCTCAACAATATTCACAAATCTCAACTCTTCCACTAAACACAAACTAGAAAGCACCTAAAACAAAATTAGCAAATTTGCCTGCAGCTTTCCAAACTGCTGACCTCATTGCATGGTGCTCAGTACCTTCAACTGGCTTGAACTTACTCAATACATCTCCCACTCCCAGCTACTCACAGCACAGAAAATACTTCATCCACTTAAAACACCCTCGCTATCAAATCTCATCCAGTAGCATATAACAAACAGAAACATAAGATCCTCAGAACCTTAACTAAATTTTGCTAATAAATATTATGGTGACTCGCTATTCCCTGTTGCCATCTCCAGGGCATGGAACAAACTTCCAGAACACATCAGGCCTTTAAATAATCTGCAAAAATTCAAATCCACCTTAGAATATCACCTGACAATGAATAAACTATGCAACTGTACCACACCTACAGTTTGAAGTATGCAGTCATAAATCTATCCACTATGGATATTATACAAGTGTATTAATATAGTACTTTTGAGTCTACTCATAATATCTTGAAAACATGTATTCCCATAATCAGATATGCTTTGTAAATAATGTTTGTTGACCGATAAGAGAAAAAGTTTTAAAACATACTGTTATTTGTCTTTTTCCTCTTCTTGCAAGGTGAACATGTTATTTGTTGGGATATGCCTATCAAAGATGGGCCTCATCTGTGAACGAAATGCAGCTTTGCTTATGAACCTGAATAATAACTGTTTTCTGCATTTCAGAATAAAGAGACTTGGTTATAGCTTAGTGAAGCCTGGGATAAGGACGCACGGCCGAGTAAGAGTTAATTTACTGAAGCAGGCTGTGTGTCCTGGAAAATTAGCTACCATTGTTGAACTGAACATTCTGTACTTCTTGAACATTCTGTACTAATTGTTGGTTTGAGGTAATTTTTGATAAACATGTTTACCACAGGTGTTTTCCATAGCCAACTGTCAACGGTCAGAAATGTAACAAAAAGTTGTTTTGCTTGCAGTATAAAAGTTGATGTCAGTAAACAAGTTGACCAGAGGAGGAGATCATCTTGGGCAACATGCTGTGTAATCTGGTTAGCTGCTAATAAAGAAGTTTTTCATCACCTGAGGCAGATGTGACTCGTTTGAATTTTTCTTCTGACATTTTGGTCCTTCGGACCGGAAACCTCTAGGAAGATACGGATCAGACCGACAGAGAGACCGAAAAACCTGTGCAGGTGAGGGTTTCTCGTCTTAAGATTCCCTCGACTGAAAGCCCTCCGACTGATTTGTCGTTGAAAGGAGGCCGGCCGCTCTCTGATCCCTATCTGAGGGACGGTTTCTGAATGAAAAGGGGAAAACGGAGTCTCATCTGGTTCAGGTAGGATGAAAACTAAATTTTCTTTTAATTTAATTTAACCTTGTCGACAAGGGTTTTATTTTTAGTTAAGGGTGGGTAGGATTACTTGTTAAGATTATTTTGTTAGGATCACCCATTAAGATAGCCCCATTTTATAATAAGCCCTGTAAAATAACTTTGATACAGTCCTAAAATAAGAAATCTAGGGGAAACATGGGTTCGAGTTGCTGCAAGTGTGAGTGATGACTGTTTAAATGTTGATGCTAAATATATGAAAGGTTTAAACAAAAATAATGTTAAATTTTTGAAAAGGTGGAAGTCCAGATATGATTTTGATGGTACACTGAATAAGAATGCCTGTGAAAAATTGGATAGAGAGTTGAAAAGAGATGCGGGAACTAAAACTAAAAAGCAAAGACAATTGGGATTTCCCCAAGCACAAAAATGGTTAGAAGAAGCAAATAAACAAGCTATAAAAGAAAAACAGTGCCAGGAAAAAGAAAAAAATAAATCAAAAGGGATCACTGGTGCCAAGTGGAAAAGTAGCTTTATTTTTAGATAAGGAGGATGAGCATACAGTTTGTGCGGTACAAAGGCAGGCAACTGCCCCACCGTATGGAAATTGCTGCTGCCGTACCAGCGGAACCTCCTCAATATCAGTCTGAAGATGTGGGATCTGTACAGCAGGGTGGGTTATTGGCTGGTCAAGGAAGCGTTGTGACCCTCAATTTACCCGCAAATTCCCGTAGTACCCAAGGTTGCTTTGCAACAGGTAGACCAACCTATACAGTTAAGGTCAGGACCAGCAGGGCAAGGACGTTGGGCCATTAAACTTTCTGACTACTCAGAAGCTCTTCCCTTAATACAAGTTGCAAACCCACAAGCAGGGGATGTTGGACAAGAGCCAATTATTTTAGTTTATCGTCCCTGGGCTAGAGAGGATATAAAACGAGCTACAGATGGTATTCCTCATCCCAAGGTTAATTTTCAAAAGTTTTCTGAGGACATAGTTGGTATGCATTTAAGTTATCATCTAAATGGTTTAGAAGTAGAACAAGTAGTCGACAAATCCTGGGTCCAGATTGGCACTTAGTTTGTGGTACTTGGACATGTAAGGCAGATGACGGCACTACATTAAAGCATAATTCTGGGGTGTTAGACAAGCGAGTCACTGATCTGTTGAAGAGAATTTCTGATAAGTGGCATCCAAGAGCAGATTGGACAGTAATAAATCAGTGCATCCAAAATGATGATGAATCTGTAGATCACTATATTGTAAGATTGACAGAAGTGTTCAATAACCATTGTGGAATGATGATTCCGCAGGATCAGACCAATGATAGTCTGTGTGAACAGCAATTGAAAAATGCTTTTCTTAAAGGTTGTAAGGCTCCGATAAGTAGTTTTATAACTAAGCATATGGTAGATCATAGAACATGTAGACTGCAACCTTTGTTTGAATATGCACGGCATGCTGAGTGACATTTCAATTTAAAAAAGAAAAAGAAAGTACAAATGTTAGCAGTAGGGGATGATGGTGGTATATTCTTGGTACAGGACCAAAGGGGGCAAGGGCACCGTGGCGGCGTAAAAAAACATGGGGGCCCAAAATGGGACACATTAAATAAACCGGGTGGACATTCAGAGGAATATGAGGGGAGGTTAAAACGTGGAGAATGTTTTAAGTGCAGTAGGCATGGGCACTTCGCTGCCGACTGTGAAGAGTGGCAACACCCCCCACAGCTTACGAACAAGGGCTCCGCATGACTATATGATAGTAAAGGAAGGCGCCAAATTCATTATTGTGATTATTGTAGAGAAGAAGAAAGTGAGAATGATTGTGATGATGATGAGGCAGACACTCTCTGTGATGAATGTCAGAACACTCAGAAGGAAGGGCGGGATTGTGACTGTGAAGTCATAAACCTGGCAAATTTGGGTATTGCTATGCATCTAGATCAAAAACCCATGATAGAGTTTTTGGTTGAGGGACAAAAAGTGGAGTTTTTATGTGATTCAGGTGCATCACATACACCTTTGGGTCCAGCAGTTCTGCCTCCGAACTGCGAAACAGATGAGTTTGTCCTTGTGAAAGCGGCAAATGGGAAAATCTATAAGGAGCCACTGTCACATCCTCTATTGTTCACAGATCCGCAAACAAACCAAACTGTTAGGTGTAGGGTAATTATATTGAAAGTTTGTCCAGTTAATTTGCTGGGAAGAGATTTGATGCATTTGTTTGGAATAGCGGCAATTCCCACACCTAAAGGCATTGAGGCAAAAAGGTTAGCGGATGGCCTGGTGGTACAGGGAGTACAAGACTTGTTTTACTGGTATAGCCAGGACTTGATTTCAAATGGGCCGGGGAGGGTTGATACATATTTGATCAACCTAGCTTTAAGTAAATCTAGAAGCGGGTCACCGCAGGTTGCGGTGCACTTACATTGTACAATGTTCTACAGAAAGGCTCCTGGACCGGATAAAGAATTTGAAAAAGAATTCTTTAAGCACAAACATGCAAGGATAATTTTGAATGATATGTTTTGGGATACGCAAGGTAATACAGTAGTGACCTGTACTTTGACCAAGGAAATGAGTTCTTTATATCGCTCAGGTTATAGCCCACATATTTCAATTACTAAAGCGGTGGGGACACATTGGGTAGATTTGGTGAAAAAGTTAACGAATTGGGACACAATGTCCAAAAGTCAATTGAAAGATCAACAGATCCAGGTACAAAGATTAAATTGGGTGACTTGGGCACAACCAAGTGTGCACCTCAGGGATGACAAAACAGAAATGGCATGACAAATCCTCCTAACTCAAGAGGAAGATAGTGCGTTAAGTGCCTTACCTGTAGATTTATGGTCAAAAGGTAAAGGGGATGTAGGACTGATGAAAACAGCAGGTGAAGTTTGTATAACTCCAAAGTCAGGTTTTAGACCTCGTAAGCACCAATACCCGCTAAGTAAACAAGCAGAGGAAGGAATTAAGCCAGTTATTGAGCAGCGAAAACAGGTAGGAATTCTTGTTGAATGCCCAGATTCACCCCGCAATACTCCGTTGTTTCCTGTAAAGAAACTGGATGGGTCATGGAGGTTGGTTCAGGATTTATAAGCAGTTAATTCGGCTGTGATCCCAAGAGCACCAGTGGTCCCTGACCCCTATACATTACTTAATGATTTACTACCTCAGAACATATATTTTTCTGTCATAGATATAAGCAATGCTTTTTTCTCCATACCACTACATAAGGAGAGTAGATTTTGGTTTGCATTCACTTATCAAGGTAAAAGATACACCTACACCAGATTGCCACAGGGTTATTGTGAGAGTCTGACAATATTCGCACAAGAAATGGCTGCGAATTTAGCTTAGTTTGTTACCCCAGAGGGAAGCCAGGTTCTGTTGTATGTAGATGATATTTTGTTGGCCTCACCCACGCAGGAAAGTTGTAAAAGGAATACCCTTGCCCTTCTTAGTTTTTTAGCTGAGCAAGGACATAAGGTAAATAAAGAAAAGTTACAATTGTGGAAAGCACAGGTAAAGTACTTGGGTTATTTAATTTACATGAGCAGGTAGACAATTGAAGAACAAAAGAAAACAAGCAATTCTTGAGGCACCTATGCCCACAACTAAGCTGGAGATGATGTCCTTTTTAGGTGTGACTAATTTTTGTAGAAGTTGGATCCCTAACTATGCTGAGGAAGTAGGGCCATTGACCGCACTAATCGATGACACTCCCATGGCAGCTAAAATGATATACAGTGGACAATCTGACAATACAGGCATTTAATAGAATTAAGCAATTGATAGCAGGATCCTCTGTTTTGGGTTTTCAGAACTATTCTAAGCCGTTTATACAAATGGTTGATTGTAAGGAGGATATATGACTTCGGTTCTGGTACAAGTACATGGGGATAAACAGAGACCGATAGCTTTCTACTCCTCCAGATTAGATCCTGTTGCAAGGGCACCAGAGTTTCACAAAAGGAAAAAAAAAAGGAAGGCATCTCTGATCAGTATTAGCAAAAACTACGGGCACTCATAAAATCGTCTAAGGCCAGCTTGAGAGAAAAATTGCACAGGACACTAAGGATAATCACAAGGCTTTCTTTAGTTATGTTAGGAACCTGGGCGGGAATTCCCAGATATGCTCAGAATTAGTCCAAAATGACAAAAATACACCGAACCCACAGACATTGCCAACATCCTAGCTGACAGGTTCAGCGCAAACTTCCCCCTCCCACCAAAGGGCTAATATCTATCCCAGCAGAGTGCTGCTCCTGACATCTCAGATGCTCAGGTAAGAGCTGCCCTCTCCAAAGCAAGAAACACAGCATCAATGGGACCAGGCGGTGTCCCGGGCTCGTCTACATGAACTCCAAGAAGAGCTAAACCCAAACCTAAAACTACTGTTCAGTCTCAGCCTTACTACAGGATATGTACCCAAAGAGTGCCATTACAGCAACAGTGGTCCCTCTCCACAAAGGTGGTGCCTCAACGGATCCTGGAAACTATCGCCCATAAGTCTCACTAGCTTGGTCTGCAAAGCTATGGAAAGGATCATCATGGACCTTATAAATAAAGATATTGGGGACCTACAGACACTGGATCCTACCCAGTTCGGCTTTGTTAAGGGCAGATCCTGCCTCTTAAACCTGGTAAATTTCTTTGAAACAGTCACCAAGGCCATTGACAAGGGGAAGGTGGTCCACACAGCCTACCTGGACCTCGCAAAAGCCTTCGATACAATACCCCACTCGGGCATTATAGATAAGCTCACCAGCTTAAATATAAACCCCTATGTCACTAGATGGGTTGCAAACTGGCTCAAGGACAGAACCCACATGATTAGAATAGCCATGTCAAACTCCAAACCAGTTACAAGTGGAGTCCCACAAGGCTCAGTCTTGGGACCTCTCTTGTTCGGTATATATTTCTCGGAGGTACAGGCCAACATGGAAGGACTGTGGCTGACCAAGTTCGCAGATGACTGCAAACTGGGCACCATAATAGACTCTCCAGCTGACACAAGCATCCTCCAAAAGGGCCTCATAGAAACAGACAACTGGTGCCAGAGCCATGGCCTCAAGCTAAACGCCAAAAAGTGTATAGTCATCCCTTTGGCAAAAACAAAGTGCCCACAAATTACCACATAGGTGGTAATCCATTAAGTACAGAAGAAGTAATTAGGGACCTGGGGACCCAAGTTGATAGCAATCTCTAATTTGACAACCACGTGGCCAAAGTGGTTAGAAAAACATTTTATATAGCCCACCTAATCATGAAGGGATTCACATCTAGATCAGGGGAGGTCATCGTGCCTCTTTACTCATCCCTCATCAGGCCCATAATTGAGTACAATGCCCCTTTTGGGATGTACCTTACCAGACACCTGCAGCAACTGGAAAGACCCCAAAAGTACCTCACCAAGAGGATCAAGGGGCTCAAACAGATGCCGTATGCTGCCCGGTTAAAGAAACTCCAGCTCTACTCAGTGGCATACCGCCTGCTCAGAGGCAATCTGTGCCTGACTTATAAAGCCATGTCCAAATCCCATCGAGCTACGCGCTCGAGGGACTTAAACCTCAGCACTGAAATAAATAGGACATGCTGGAGGGACAGATTCATAACCCAGAGGCTCCCTTCACTCTAGAATAAAATCCCAGTCCAGGTTAGGCAGAGTCCCTCATTGACTCTCTTCAAGAGGAATCTTGATGAGTGGATGGGAGATCGTAGGTTTACCCCGGGTATCACTTCTGTGTCACTGTTAGACAGAAGCGCAGTATACTAACCTTGAAAAAGGGCATAGCAAAATTAATTTAAAATGGGTGGCGAAAGCCATACACACTCTGGCTAGGCTTATAAATGCCCTAGGGCAGATAGCCTAGTATGAACCTATGAACCTATGAACCTAAATCCTGGGTCCAGATTGGCACTTAGCTTGTGGTACTTGGACATGTAAGGCAGATGACAGCACTACATTAAAGCATAATTCTGGGGTGTTAGACACGCGAGTCACTGATC
Source organism: Protopterus annectens (assembly GCF_019279795.1). NCBI lineage: Eukaryota > Metazoa > Chordata > Ceratodontiformes > Protopteridae > Protopterus > Protopterus annectens. The sequence goes on along the minus strand of NC_056743.1, from coordinate 1,747,322,765 downwards.
TGTTGAAGAGAATTTCTGATAAGTGGCGTCCAAGAGCAGATTGGACAGTAATAAATCAGTGCATCCAAAATGATGATGAATCTGTAGATCACTATATTGTAAGATTGACAGAAGTGTTCAATAACCATTGTGGAATGATGATTCCGCAGGATCAGACCAATGATAGTCTGTATGAACAGCAATTGAAAAATGCTTTTCTTAAAGGTTGTAAGGCTCCGATAAGTAGTTTTATAACTAAGCATATGGTAGATCATAGAACATGTAGACTGCAACCTTTGTTTGAATATGCACGGCATGCTGAGCGACATTTCAATTTAAAAAAGAAAAAGAAAGTACAAATGTTAGCAGTAGGGGATGATGGTTATATATTCTTGGTACAGGACCAAAGGGGGCAAGGGCGCCGTGGTGGCGTAAAACATGGGGGCCGAAATGGGACACGTTAAATAAACCGGGTGGACATTCAGAGGAATATGAGGGGAGGTTAAAACGTGGAGAATGTTTTAAGTGCGGTAGACATGGGCACTTCGCTGCCGACTGTGAAGAGTGGCAACACCCCCCACAGCTTACGAACAAGGGCTCCGCATGACTATATGATAGTAAAGGAAGACGCCAAATTCATTATTGTGATTATTGTAGAGAAGAAGAAAGTGAGAATGATTGTGATGATGATGAGGCAGACACTCTCTGAGATGAATGTCAGAACACTCAGAAGGAAGGGCGGGATTGTGACTGTGAAGTCATAAACCTGGCAAATTTGGGTATTGCTATGCATCTAGATCAAAAACCCATGATAGAGTTTTTGGTTGAGGGACAAAAAGTGGAGTTTTTATGTGATTCAGGTGCATCGCGTACACCTTTGGGTGCAGCAGTTCTGCCTCCGAACTGCGAAACAGATGAGTTTGTCCTTGTGAAAGCGGCAAATGGGAAAATCTATAAGGAACCACTGTCACATCCTCTATTGTTCACAGATCCGCAAACAAACCAAACTGTTAGGTGTAGGGTAATTATATTGAAAGTTTGTCCAGTTAATTTGCTGGGAAGAGATTTGATGCATTTGTTTGGAATAGCGGCAATTCCCACACCTAAAGGCATTGAGGCGAAAAGGTTAGCGGATGGCTTGGTGGTACAGGGAGTACAAGACTTGTTTTACTGGTATAGCCAGGACTTGATTTCAAACGGGCCGGGGAGGGTTGATACATATTTGATCAACCTAGCTTTAAGTAAATCTAGGAACGGGTCACCGCAGGTTGCGGCGCACTTACATTGTACAATGTTCTACAGAAAGGCCCCTGGACTGGATAAAGAATTTGAAAAAGAATTCTTTAAGCACAAACGTGCAAGGATAATTTTGAATGATATGTTTCAGGATACGCAAGGTAATACAGTAGTGACCTGTACTTTGACCAAGGAAATGAGTTCTTTATATCGCTCAGGTTATAGCCCACATATTTCAATTACTAAAGCGGTGGGGACACAATGGGTAGATTTGGCGAAAAAGGTAACGAATTGGGACACAATGTCCAAAAGTCAATTGAAAGATCAATGGATCCAGGTACAAAGATTAAATTGGGTGACTTGGGCACAACCAAGTGTGCACCTCAGGGATGACAAAACAGAAATGGCATGACAAATCCTCCTAACTCAAGAGGAAGATAGTGCGTTAAGTGCCTTACCTGTAGATTTATGGTCAAAAGGTAAAGGGGATGTAGGACTGATGAAAACAGCAGGTGAAGTTTGTATAACTCCAAAGTCAGGTTTTAGACCTCGTAAGCACCAATACCCGCTAAGTAAACAAGCAGAGGAAGGAATTAAGCCAGTTATTGAGCAGCTAAAACAGGTAAGAATTCTTGTTGAATGCCCAGATTCTCCCTGCAATACTCCGTTGTTTCCTGTAAAGAAACCGGATGGGTCATGGAGGTTGGTTCAGGATTTATAAGCAGTTAATTCAGCTGTGATCCCAAGAGCACCGGTGGTCCCTGACCCCTATACATTACTTAATGATTTACTACCTCAGAACAGATATTTTTCTGTCATAGATATAAGCAATGCTTTTTTCTCCATACCACTACATAAGGAGAGTAGATTTTGGTTTGCATTCACTTATCAAGGTAAAAGATACACCTACACCAGATTGCCACAGGGTTATTGTGAGAGTCTGACAATATTCACACAAGAAATGGCTGCGAATTTAGCTCAGTTTGTTCCCCCAGAGGGAAGCCAGGTTCTGTTGTATGTAGATGATATTTTGTTGGCCTCACCCACGCAGGAAAGTTGTAAAAGGAATACCCTTGCCCTTCTTAGTTTTTTAGCTGAGCAAGGACATAAGGTAAATAAAGAAAAGTTACAATTGTGGAAAGCACAAGTAAAGTACTTGGGTTATTTAATTTCGCAGGCAGGTAGACAATTGGAGAACAAAAGAAAACAAGCAATTCTTGAGGCACCTATGCCCACAACTAAGCGGGAGATGATGTCCTTTTTAGGTGTGACTAATTTTTGTAGAAGTTGGATCCCTAACTATGCTGAGGAAGTAGGGCCATTGACCGCACTAATCTATGACACTCCCATGGCAGCTAAAAATGATATACAGTGGACAAATACGGCAATACAGGCATTTAATAGAATTAAGCAATTGATAGCAGGATCCTCTGTTTTGGGTTTTCGAACTATTCTAAGCCGTTTATACAAATGGTTGATTGTAAGGGAGGATATATGACTTCGGTTCTGGTACAAGTACATGTGGATAAACAGAGACCGATAGCTTTCTACTCCTCCAGATTAAATCCTGTTGCAAGGGCATTGCCGCATTGTGTTCAAGCTGTAGTGGCAGCCGCCATGGCAGTACAAGCCTCAGCATCATTAGTTTTGTTTCACCCATTACAATTGCGGGTTCCACATTCAGTAGCTACTATACTTCTGCAAGATAAGATAACCTTTTTATCTCCTAGTCGACATTTGTCATGTATGACAGTGCTGCTAACACAGCCTCATATGACCATAGAAAGATGTACTACTCTTAATCCGGCGACACTTTTGCCGACTCCAGAAGAAGGTACTCCACATGTTTGTTTAGAGAGCATTCATGACAAAGTGCTTCCCTGACCAGATTTAATGGATATTAATGGATATTCCGTTGGTAGAGTCTGATCTCGTTTTGTTTGTAGACGGATCAGCAAAGAAGGACACTGTAGGAAAAACACTAGTGGGGTATGCTGTAGGGTATGCTGTCACCACAGAAACTGAAGTTTTGGAGGCAAAAAGATTGTCAAACATTTATTCTGCACAAGCAGCTGAGTTGGTGGCTTTGACTCGGGCTTGTACCTTAGGGGAGGGTAAAAAAGTGACAATTTATACAGATAGTCAATATGCTTTCTCCACTGTGCATGTTTTTGCTCAACAATGGAAGAATAGGGGAATGGTTACTGCGACAGGCAAACCAATAAATCACAGAGATTTAATTTTACAATTGTTAGATGCAGTGCAACTACCACTTCAGATAGCGATATGTAAATGTTCCGCACATACCAACAGAAAAGATCCTGTCACCAGGGGAAATGCCCTTGCTGATATGGCTGCAAAAAAGGCAGATCAAGAAAATGATTTGCTTTTAATGACAATGATTTAGAGCCCGGACACCTCTTACACTTAGAGACACTAAAAGTAATGCAAACATTGACAACACAAAAGGAAAAATGTCATTGGGTAAAATATGGTATCACTCAACAGGATGGGTTGTATAGGGCATCAGATGGCAAAATGGTATTACCCTCAAACCTTTTTATGTATGCGGCATTGGTTAGCCATGGACCTGCCCATATAGGAGTACAGACGATGATTCAAATAGTGTCTAAGGTGTTTTGGTGTAAAGGGTTTTCAACTCATGCAAAGCAATTCTGTTTATTTTGTTTATTGTGTGCAAAGTATCATGCTCAGGGGGGAGTTAAAATGTCTCAGCAGGCATTCCCTACCCCTCCATATCCATTCCACACACTCTGTATGGACTTTATTGAATTGACACCCTCAGAGGGAAAAAGGTTCTGTTTAGTCATTATTGATGCTTTTTCTAAATCGGTAGAAGCTTTTCCAGTGAAGCATCTGAATGCACAAACAGTAGCAAAGCTTTTGACTACAGAAATAATTCCCCGATTTGGTTTACCAAGACGCATTTACAGTGATAATGGGTCTCATTTTGTTAACCAGATTGTTCAGAAGTTGGGTCAAGTGCTTCAAATTGATCTCAAGTATCATTGTGCTTACCATCCCCAGTCAGCTGGACTGGTGGAAAGACACAACGGTGTCTTGAAGAGTAAGCTCCACAAACTGATGGCAGAAACACACAGATCATGGACTGCGTGCCTTCCCTTGGCACTCCTGTATATGCGAATCTCACCTTCCTACAAAGGACTTACACCATTTGAACTTTTGTTTGGGAGACCATATTACGTCCCGCAGTGGCAAGGATTGCTGCCAGCGGAACGTGAGGGGGGTGAGGATCTAGCGGATTATATGAAGAAGCTGCTAAATGTCAAATCTCTTGTAACCAATGACTCCTTTGCAGATTCCAGAAATGAAGCCTTGTTAAGTGTGGCACCCGGGGACTGGGTGTGGATCCGAATTGTGAAGAGAAAGAATTGGTCATCCCCCAGGTGGGAAGGCCCATACCAAGTACTTATCTCAACACCTACGGCTGTAAAGATCGCTGAGAGGACTTCGTGGATTCATATCACCCACTGTAAAAAACTCAAGACTCTTCCTTCTGCCATTGATATTGGTCAAACTCCACCGGACCTCTGAGCGCAAAGTCTGGCTACAAAGGGGGATTAGCCCAATAGGGGTTAGTTTGTCTCAAACCCAGTGAAGAAACCAACGGCATGAGGTAGTCCTTAGGGAGGTTGGCCATGTTCAACTGGTACTTGAACTGTTACATGATGATGATTTTGGTGGTGAAAGTAAATATGTCCATGTGAGAAGGAACAGTTGCAAGAGAAAAAGGAATGGTGGTGCTGCAAGCACAAACAGGTGTTACTACTGTGTTTAAGGTGAAACTTTGTGAAGGAATTTTGGACTGTTCTAAATGGAACAATGATAATTTCTTGACTCGTGCAAAATACTTGTGCAATAGAGACTGTACGTCCTGGTCAAATGTTTGGTGGTCAACAGATGTGAATAGATGGGAAACAAGTGGTGCAGTGATACCAGAGAAAGATAAAAGCAGGCAACAAAGAATAAAAATTGCGCATTTCCAAGGTACTGAAGTAATTACTATAACCATTGTGTCACCACAAGAAAGTGATTCAGGAATTTATGGAATCGGAGTGTCTCTTCCAACTAGAACTGATCCTTTGGGAACCCTCCAACTTAAAGTACAAAGCCTTAAGAATGCGACAAGTAAAGCAAATTTTGCCTTCACAGAAGAAGAACAATTGTTACTCGAGACGGGATTCGTACACCATAATGAATGGTTATCTTGGGTTAGATATAGTACCCGAGAAGCACATCGTGAGAACTGTGTTTCTTGTGCTGAAGGTAAACAGCAACTAGCGACAGTCCCATTGATGCAAGATGAAGGTAACCTAACGTGTCTGTTGAAATTATTCTTCAACAAAACTGAAGATAAATGCAAAAATGAAACTCAGCGTTTTCCAGTCATAAGCAAAGTTGAGAAACCGCCTGCAGTGATTTCCTATCCAGGTTCGTATATGTGCATTTCCAGAGATGGCACAGGGAATAATTATGGCAATATGGGACAGAACTATTGCAATGTTACTGTGAATGGCAATGAGAATCCATTTCTGGAGAACCAAACTCACAGTTTAGCAGACGTTTGGTGGTTATGTGGAGACAACAAACTCAGATCAAGGCTTACGATTCCCTGGAAGGGAACTTGTGCACTTGTAAAGTTAATCCTGCCATTCTACATTTTCCCAGTTCCAGCAAGCAGTTTCGTAAGAGAACCTGAAATAAAGCTGAAGTGGTTGAGTAGGAGAAAAAGAGAGGCACCGAAGCAATCCTTCGATAACGGTGTCTACATCAATAGCATTGGCGTACCAAGAGGCGTAGCTGATGAATACAAAGCAATAAACCAAATAGCAGCTGGTTTTACATCCATCTTTGTCTGGATTCAACCTAATAAGAATGTGGACTGGATCAACTACATTTACTATAACCAGCAGCGTTTTGTGAACTATACCAAAGATGCATTGAAAGGAATTGCTGAACAACTGGAGGCCACTTCGCAGATGGCATGGCAGAATCGAATTGCGTTGGATATGCTCCTGGCCAAAGAAGGAGGAGTTTGCAGGATGTTTGGGACTTTCTGTTGTACATATATTCCAAACAACACTGTGCCTGATGGAAGTATCATTTGAGCTTTGAAAGGTTTGGAGATGTTATCCAAAGAATTGGCAGAGAACTCTGGGGTAAGTAATCCCTTTACAGACTTTCTACAAGCGTGGTTTGGAAAATGGAGTCATCTCATCAGCAGTTTCCTGGTGTCCGTTGGAGTCGCTGTGGCTATCGTGGTGGTATGTGGTTGCTGTTGTATACCCTGTATCAGAGGTCTTCTACAAAGACTAGTTGATACTGCTGTTATGATGTACCAGCAATTGCAACAGACTGGTGAAAGTGAATACATTGAAATGTGACTTTTTGCAAATGTTTTTGAAGTTGAAAAGTTTGTCTTGCCAATGAAGTAATGTATGCAAAGAAAAACTTAGTTTTTACCATATATTGCTGAAATAAAAAGACAAATAAAAAGTGTTTTCAGGGGGGAAATGTTAAGAGAAAAAGTTTTAAAACATACTGTTATTTGTCTTTTTCCTCTTCTTGCAAAGTGAACATGTTATTTGTTGGGATATGCCTATCAAAGATGGGCCTCATCTGTGAACAAAATGCAGCATTGCTTATGAACCTGAATAATAACTGTTTTCTGCATTTCAGAATAAAGAGACTTGGTTATAGCTTAGTGAAGCCTGGGATAAGGACGCACGGCCAAGTAAGAGTTAATTTACTGAAGCAGGCTGTGTGTCCTGGAAAATTTGAGCTACCATTGTTGAACTGAACATTCTGTACCTCTTGAACATTCTGTACTAACTGTTGGTTTGAGGTCATTTTTGATAAACATGTTTACCACAGGTGTTTTCCATAGCCAACTGTCAACGGTCAGAAATGTAACAAAAAGTTGTTTTGCTTGCAGTATAAAAGTTGATGTCAGTAAACAAGTTGACCAGAGGAGGAGGAGATCATCTTGGCCAACATGCTGTGTAATCTGGTTAGCTGCTAATAAAGAAGTTTTTCATCACCTGAGGCAGATGTGACTCGTTTGAATTTTTCTTCTGACAGCTCAGTACCTTCAACTGGCCTGAACTTACTCAATACATCACCCGCTCCCAGCTACTCACAGCACAGAAAATACTTCATCCACTTAAAACACCCTTGCTATCAAATCTCATCCAGTAGCATATAACAAACAGAAACGTAAGATCCTCAGAACCTTAACTAAATTTTGCTAATAAATATTATGGTGACTCGCTATTCCCTGTTGCCATCTCCAGGGCATGGAACAAACTTCCAGAACACATCAGGCCTTTAAATAATCTGCAAAAATTCAAATCCACCTTAGAATATCACCTGACAATGAATAAACTATGCAACTGTACCACACCTACAGTTTGAAGTATGCAATCATAACTCTATCCACTATGGATATTATACAAGTGTATTAATATAGTACTTTTGAGTCTACTCATAATATCTTGAAAACATGTATTCCCATAATCAGATATGCTTTGTAAATAATGTTTGTTGACCGATTGCTTAGAAATACTTTAAAAATAATGTTTATTGACCATTTTTATTTTGAATGGTCAAAAATGTATTTCTGTCCTTGTTCTGGAACTTTTCTCCCTGGGCCTCCATCAAAAATGGGCATTTCAGTTCCCAGACAGACTTTCCCAATAAACAAAATGAAATAAATAAATGAAAAATAAAAATTAACAACTTCTGCTGGCTGAAAGTAAGGATGAGTTGAAAAGCCTCTTGAAGGTGAAAGTAGAAAGTGCTAAAGCTGGATTGCTATTCAACATAAACAATAAGATGATGCCATTTAACCCAGTCAAATATTTGCAAATACATGAAAAAAGTGGAGGGAGTGATGGATTTTATTTTCCTGGGCTGAAGGATTTTTGCAGATGGACATTATACCCATGAAATTAAGGAGAGTTATATCTTGGGAGGAAAGCTTTGGTAAATTTGGATAGGATATTGAACAGCAAAGACATTTCACTGTCACTGAATATCCATATAATCAAAGCTATGTTTTTCCCAATAATAGCATAAGTAAAACTGTAAACTGGAAAGTCAGACTTTTGAAGTATGGTGTTAGAGAAAACGTTTGAGAATTCTGTGAGCAAGATGATCAAATCAGTCAACACTTAAATAAATAAACCCAGACTGTTCACTGGAATGTCTGACAGTAAAACTAAAACTCGAATATTTTGCTACATAATGTGAAGACAATATTCAAGAGAAAGAGGGTAGCAGAGGCTAGTATGATAGATGCTATTACTGAAATAATTAATATGAAGTTGAAAGAACTTAAAGTTGTTGATAGGCCCAGTGTGTGCTAAAGATCTTAAGGTCACAAATAACTGGACTATACTAAACAGCAACAACAAAACTGGTTACCAGCTGCTGTGCCTCTCTGGTATAGTAAATCCTTCTTGCAGTTACTGGTATTTTCAACATGGCAGCCTCTACATAACAGCATCCGTACGAGTATCCGTACTTTACATGGTTCTTCAAGGGATTGTGAGACAGTGTATCTGTACAAGAAGGGAGTAGCTCACTGCATGCTTATAAAGCTGCATCGCAAGTCTTGGCAATGGAACGTTCAAGTCCTTGACATTAATTAGAGAAATCAGTGGCTTATGATTTCTCATCAGCTTGAAACTCTTGGATCCATAGAGATGTACTTTAAATTTTTCATCAGTCCATATGGATGACAAGCACTCCTTTTCTGTCTGGGCATATCTGGCGTCTATTGCTATAGGCCTCCTGGGACAATGTGCCAGTGGCATTCACTCTTCCTCATAAAGCTGAAGAAGTGCACCTCCAATCTCACAACTGCAGCTTCTGCTGAGACAGCAGTGACCCCGCTGATGTCATAGTACCCTAGAAACTGTGTTGCCATTTACAGTCTCCTCAAGTGTTCCCAAGCCCAGGCACTTCTGTTCATTAGTGCTCATACAATAGCTGTCCCACCTAAAACTCTTTACCACATGACATTTCTCTGATGTTGCATTCTGCCTGATATCTCCCATCTTGTATGAGTATAGCCTGACTACAGTCTCATCAGCTAAATTTTCTAAGAAGCAGAGTTGCTCCTTTCTGAGAATACTCTTTGCATTTAATTTTAGTCTTCAAACTCATTTTTAAGACACTTCTTGAGGTGTTCATCGTATTTCTCCGAGGTATTGCCACACACAAGAATATCATCCACGTATGCTGCATATCCCTGCACACCTAGTGATATTTCAGTCATTTTCCTTACAAAAATCACAGGAGCACTACTAATTCTGAATGTCAGTCTGTTAACACATCTTGCAAATGGACTAATAAATTTAGTCAACTTACATCTCTCAGAATGCACTGGTTTAATAAGGAAAATGCAACAGCTTTGCCATTTTCTGTTCCACAGTGGGTAAAAGAAGCATTTCCCTTTTAAATGCTTCTTTTAGACTTTTCAGAGCATTATAAATACATGCCTTCTCAATTTTCATTAAAACTAGCCCTGCTGGTGCACACCAGTCTGTACCATGTATCATATGTTCAGTGATTCCACTAGCTTCCACTCTGTACAGCACTGGGCTAAGGGACAGGGTGTTCTGTATGCTCTGCATATGGGTAAACATCCATTCTCAACTGTACTGTGATTCTAAAGTGCCACCCTTATCACATTCATACTGCTGATTCTAACAGTGCTACCCTTTTCACATTCCTGCTGCTGATTCTAAGTGTGCCACCCTTACCATATTCCTACTGCTGATTTTGAGTGCCATCCTTTTCACATTCCTGCTGCTGATTCTGTGTGTGCCACCCTTACCACATTCCTACTGCTGATTCTAGGAGTGCCACCCTATCATATTCCTGCTGCACCTCTGATCCTTCTCACAAAATCATCTCCCCAACTGCAAACTGACTGAGTAAGGGAAGTTACACTTGGACTGTGAATCACATAAACTGCAAAGGAGTGATGAACTCCAATTAAACATAATAAAAAAACATGGTTGTACCTTCCATCACTACCTGAGGATGACTTTCAGGCAGGGAATAAATGAAGTGACAAAGCTTTGTCAGCCACTCCATATGGTCATCTATATGGCCAACAAGCACTCCGTGATGATATTGCTTCATCTAACCAGTAGAATACAGCAGGGTTTACCTGTGAGATTCACCCACCTGACCTTAAAATTATGTCTTTCACTTTGTTATACTGGTAGAGTGATGTATTTTCCAGGCCATAAACATACTGTCATCCCATGCATCTCATTTTTGGGGGGGGTGGCGTAGGAGGCACAGCTATTGACAGCATCGAGAAGTTCCATTATTTGCAGGACTGCAGAATGCAGACAATATCCATAGAATCAACTTTCTACTGTTTTTGAAAAGCATAGCCAGAAGAAGATGAAGCTATTCTGATGAACATGCTAGGAAATCCTTTGGAAGCTCTTGCAAATTTCTTCAATTGGGTTGGCCACTAACCACATTTTTGAAACTATTCCTTTTGAGTTTTGTTTTAGGGTACACACCCAACATCTGGAGATACATTTTTTGGTCAGCATCTTTAATTTCCTCAATAACATAAGTATTTTTCCAGTTGTCATCCTGATTGCTGATTAATATGCAGGAGTACACCATACTCAGTATAGGAGTTAGAAGACTGTATCTGATCGGTTCCAAGTTCATTGTGAAGATCACCTGCATGGGACATGTCAACAAACCCTTTTGTGCCCATATTATATAGTACGAGGTTGGCGTAATGGTGAAGGTGTTTACTTCCCACACTCAAGGTAGTATTTAATTCTTACCATTGGTCTCCAGCTAGCTATTGGCTAGGTGTATAATAGTCTTCAGACTGATTGCCCAATATTGGGAGGGGGGGCATTGTTCATAGGATCATAGCAAGTTACTAGGCTACTGGCCCTGAGGACCTTGTAAGCATAGACAATAAATCAGCCCACGTTCCCATAAATTAGTACCTGGTGCCCCTGTCCAGCAGGGACACAGGTGGGATCCCGGGGTGTATTTTCTGTTTCCCATCCAGTTTCCTCTTAAAGAGGGATAATGAAGTACTCTGCTTGAAGTGGAGAGGGAGTCTATTCACAGATGGTGCAGTCACTGGGAGACAAATCTGTCCCACCAGCAAGCCCTACTGGTGTTGCATACCAAGTTGAGGTTTTGCATGCAAGTCACGCGAGTGGAGTTTGGCTTGCTGATACGCAGCAATTTCATCAAGATGAGGTCAGAGATTGCTGTGTATGCCAGACATAGATTACCTCTGAGGAGCCTATGTGAGATGGAGTAGAGGGACAGGGCTTTTAGCCTATCCATGTAGGATAAATTTTTGAAGCCCTGGATTCTCCTGGTCAGGAACCTCTGTCATCTTTCCAGCTGCTGCATGTGCTTCACGAGGTACATACTGAAAGGGGCTTTATACTCAATGATGTGTCTGATAAGGGAGAATACATGAAAGTTATGACTTCCTTGTTCCTGAAAGAAATACCCTTACTAATGAGGTGAGCCACGTAGAAAGCTCTCTGTACAATGGAGGCAACATGGTGGTCAAAAGTTAAATTGCTGTCAACTTGTGTGCCCAGGTCCCTCACAACTGGTTGCATGCTTAGGACATTGTTATTAATGTGATAATCTGTGGAGACAGCACTCTCCCCAAAGGGTATGATGAAGCATTTTTTGGCATTTAGTTTGAGGCCATGTTTCTGACACCATTCATTTGTCTGGGTGAGACCCTTTTGTAGTATGTCTACGTCACTAGGGGAGTTGATGACAACACCCAGCTTGCAGTCATCTGCAAACTTGGCCAGCCATAGATCTCTGGTTTTGGCTTGCACATCAGAGAAGTATAACCCAAACAGCAGGGGCCCCAAGACCAGCTCCTGGGGTACATTCATTACGGGTCTAATACTTGAGGTAACTTCCCCTGTTTTGACTGAGTGAGTTCTATTTGTGGGCCAGTTAGCTACCCATCTGGTCACATATGGATTTACAGCAAGCTGGGATAGTTTATCTATTATGTCCAAGTGGGGAATAGTGTTGAAAGCCTTGGTCAAGTCAAGGTAGGTGGCATGCACCATCTTCTCCTCATCCATGGTTTTGGTGACTGACTCAAAGAAGTCTACCAACTTTAATAGGCATGATCTCCCCTTGAGAAAACCAGACTGTGTGGGATCAAGCATTTGGAGGTTGCTGATGCCCTTGTTAATGTGGTCCATGATAATGCATTCCATGACCTTGCAAATCAGGCTAGTTAGGCTGATGGGTCTACAATTGCCTGGATCAGTGGACGCTCCACCTTTGTGCAGAGGGATGACGGTGGCTGTCCTCCACTCGGCTGGGATGAAACCATTGCTCAGGCTTAGGTTGAATAGGGTGCCTAATGGTGCTGCAAGTTCCTGTCTGAGTTGATGCAGGATGCAACCTGGGATGTGATCGGGAACCATGGAAGCTGTGTTTGTAGCTTTTGAGAGGGCAGTAATGACTTGTTCCCTAGAGATAAGGGGTGGGGGGCAGGTGCTGGGAATAAACTAAATTACTGATTGGGGACAGAGGGGTGAAGTTTTCACTGAACCTGTCTGCCAGAAGGTTGGCTATAGCCATGGCATTTGTGTACGTTTTGTCCGTGACCATCAGTTCTGAGCAAATTTGGGTGTTTCCCCTTAGATTGCTGACGTATGTGAAGAAGGTCTTATGTCTTTAGTAGATGTGGTCAATTTTGACTCGAAGTTAGCTTTGGAGAACTTCAATAATACCCTTATTGACATCATTGTTAATTTCTTTACCTCATAGATGCAAGGTATAGGTTTGATTCTGACCTCTGGTTATTGGCTAGACTTGTAATAGTCTGTAGACTAGCAGTGTAGTATTTACCTATGAACTTATGAACCTATTATCAGCTCAGCCTAAAATATTGTTATGCCAATTCTTGTTTCTTATTGTAGCTTTTCCAGGCACCCTTAGAATCCAGCTGTATGATGTACACTTTTGCCAATCTCCGCAAATCACAAGTACTGATCATTTTAGAGACTGTGGCTAGGATTCATAGGGGATTGCAGTGCAGCTGTGCAGTGCCAATTCCAAAGGAGCTTACTGCACATTGTGTCTAAAAAACAATTATGGATGCATCAGACAAGGGATAGCACTGGCAAACTGAATAAAAGGCCACAAACAAAGCAGATAAGCAGTAGTAACATACATAGTAGCATTATATTAGCATACTAAAGGGTCAGAGCTGCTACAGAATGCATAGTCAGTGCACTCAATGTCATGACAAAGCCATTCCACTGTTCAGCAACGCAGACCAACAGGTAAGGTAGCATAACACTCCACAAAATGCAACCAAGACATCAGTGTGGGTGTGTACACCAAAGTGGCCACTATGTTCATCGTATTATTGGAGAAGAGAAGGGGTAGATACAAAAGTAAGAAAGGGCAACACAGCAAGCAGAGGAAAGCACAAGGATAACTAATATGGAAAGGAAAGTGGGGGAAGCATTTATCTTTTGTGGGGATAAAGCCCCCTTTTCATTACTAAAAGAGAAAGTTACAACAGGAAGGTAGCCGGGGCCTGCCACTCAAGTGAATCCCTAATTTGCTTAAGAAGATGCTGAGTGTTACTGATGAGGGTATCCAACTGCTTGCACACCGCAGCAGCCTCAAACCTCCATACCTGCCACTGGGTTACTACAGGTGACACCCTCTATCTACATTCAACAGAGGATCATTCACCCCACCAACAGACTGGTGTAGGAGGCACCAGTGACCCTCTCCAGGCAGTGTTCCCCCTACTGCACATTCCAACATGACAAATACAAACCTAGATTTGGACATCATGGTCGTACTGCTCAGCACTGGGAATTTAAAGAGAAAAATGTCAGAACTTGAGGCCCTCCTGCAACTCAAACATGTTGCTGTTTCCGGAGTTACTGAGACATGGTTTCAGTGTAACAAGAGCACTTCCTCTGTACAATCATGCCTTCAGGCCCTCAGGCAACTGCAAAGAAAATCTGTATTTGTCAGAAACACCGTCGCCTCATGCCAGATTACCCATGAACCTAACTAACTTGGTGCTCCTGGAAATCCAACTACCCTTAACAAGTCCAAGTATTACTTCATTGCTGTGTATAGATACCCATCCATAACACAGATCATGGAAATTACCGTAACAGCATTGAGGAAGGTTTCTAATGGACTTCAAATACCCAAGCACTGAGTGGCACACTTACACCTCCATTAATGGATATGCTCAGCATTTTTTAGACTTTATTAGAACACTTCAGCAAATTGTAAACCAGCATACTAAATGGTTTAATACACTTAACCTAGCCCTTACCAACCTACTTCCCAGCACACATGCTCTCAGCCTTGTTTAAATCTGCACAGATCAATCATACTTTCCATCAGACCTAGTGATATCACCACACCATCAAATGTGGGAGGTTGTAATAATGGTTAAGGTGTTTACCTTACAAACACAAGGTGCAGTGTTTGATTCTCACATGGGCTAATTGTCTAGGTATAAAATGGTCCATAAGGGCATTTAGCATAGTACTAATCTTTGAACCTATGTAGAAGACCTATGCAGTTTTCCCTTCAATCTCTTACAAAAAGACACGAATGAAAGGACTGCTGCATTCACCTCCCGTTTTACCCATATCTAAATAATGGCATAGTAAAGTCAATACCTATCTACCATAAATATAATGGTACAGTTTAGGTATATTTCTCAGTTTATAACAAAAGAAGGAAAATAGAATATACGAAATCCCGTGCCTGAAGACTGCAATAAAATATGCTAGCAAGCAGCATAAGAGCAAATCACTACAAATATTAAAATAAACTTAAAATAATTTCTTCAGTTATGTCAAGAAATAAAGGAGTAATGCCCAACAATGCAATGAGCTCATCCAAACTACCATTACGCATTCTGATCACAAGGATACAATTAATACCTTAGCAGACAAATTTAGTGCTAACTTTATTCTACCTACTGAAATTGGTGCCCCACTATCCCAGACATTTCCATTTCCCCTGATATTACTTTGGAACAAATCTCAGAATCCTTGTCAGTTTCTAAAATTCATAGTTCCATGGAACCAAACAATATAACAAGTTGCATTCTCTTGAGTGCCAAGTATGCAATATCTGAGTCTCTTCTCAGATCATTCTTACATATAAGGGTTTGTGCCCAACGCCTGGACAATAGCTAATCTGACCCATCCCTACACAAGAACAGTCTCTCTATGGGCTCAAGTAATTATAGGCATATCAGCCTCAGCAACCTTATATGCACAGCCATAAAACAACTTATTATTGCAGGCACAGGCAGCTTAACTGATCTAAACTATAATCAGTTTGGTTTTGTGAAGGGCAGATCCTGTCTCCTGAGCCTAATAAGCCTGTTCAAAAAGGATGCAAATGCTGTGGATAGCGGTCACTCAGTTCTTGATGCTTATCATGTCATGGTCGAGGCTTTTGACCTTATCCCCCATATGATACTGAAATAATAGACAAACTTAATGTAAATCCCTATATTGTCCACTAGGTTGCAGGTAGTGGAAGTTGCTGGTACCCTCTCCAAACATAAAATTGTAACTAGTGGGAACCTCAGGGATCAGTACTGCGCCCTGTTAATGTTTGACATTTATTTTGCAAACATCCAAGCCAATATCCCTGAAGTTTGGTAAATCATGTTTACCAATGACTGTAAGATGGACATTATTACAAACTCAATCCAGTAGTCCTAAACAGCTGTAACAAAGGCTAGAATATGCACATACCTGGCATACCAAAACTGTCTTCAAGATAAATGCAGAAAGTGCAGCATAGTAAGGTTTAGCAAAAAAGCTGTTCCCACCAAACAGGTTATAAATGGCACACCTCTTTAAAAAAACATAGTCATAAAAAAACTTGGAGCTTATGTGTACAACTCTGTCTCATTCAGTCATGATGTTTCCACCATAATTAGGAAACCCCTCTATCTAATCCAGTTAATTTCCAAGAAAATATCCTCAAGGAAGGAAGGTATAATACCATTCTACTCTTCTTGCATCATATCCATCATCTAATATACTGCCTCCTCTAGTATGTACAAGTCCAAGCATAACTCTCAGCTGGAAAGGCCTCAACGATTTCTAACCAAAACAATTAAATGCCTTAAGTCCTTTAGCTATCCTGACAGACTAGAATGCCTCTCCTTCTACTGTGTAGTCTGTTGGCTCCAAGGTGACTTTTGTCTTGCTTTTTAAACCATGAAAGACCCAATTCTTTATGGCCTTCTTTTTCTTCATAAAACCAGAAGGCTCCACAAACACCCACACTAGGGACTTAAATCTACACCAACAAATAAATAAGACTCATTGGTGGGATAGTTTCCTAATGCATCAAATTTCCAGCATATGGAGTAAGTTATCACTATATGTCAAAAATTTGGCTACCTTTAAGGCTAGTTTTCATGATTGGTGGGTAGATGCAACTTTATCCCAGAGTTATCGTGTATGACCCTGCTCAGTTTGGGAACTGAGAAGTATTCAGTGTTTGAAAAGAGTGGTGAGAAGTATTAAGTGTGTTTACTAAAAGATATATATGGCCAGATATCTTATGGTTCCAGTAATTGCTTACCAAGTATTGTTTGTATGTTCCTAACACTAGTTTTGTACATGTTCCATATTTAGTTGCTTGTTAACCAGCTAATCACTCTGGAAATATAATTGGGGATCACTTTTAGAGGTAATACCCAAGAGAGAGGAAACAAATATGTTAATAAAGTATGAAATAACTAAAACACAGATTATGAATGAACCTATGAGCAATAAATGTAACTGAACTGAAAAAAATCTCAAAACCACAGCTGTACTAACCATTGATTGTATGACACTACATCATAGAATACAAGCATTAAAGCACAATACATTGGTGCCAACACTCTGGAAGCAAACCTACCCAAACAGTAAGCGAGCACAAATCTAAAGCCAAACCTCAACAGTTGCTTCAGACCAAATTTGTCACCCCTCCCTCACCTTACTCATGCATGCTAACCTTAACCCTGATGTTGCCCCTATCTCTAATCCTAACCTAGATATTTATTTATTTTTGTTTTCTGGGGTAGTGCACTGATCTTCGTGGAACTCAGCCTGGGAATAGTGTCTGGTTAAAGTGACTTGCTCAGAGTGATACAATTAGGCAATGGAGGATGAGGGACTCAAACCTTGTACTACAGGACCACAGAAACCACTTGCTAGCAGCTCCTTAATCCTGTAAGCCAAAAACACATATGAAAGTCCCTTTTCCTAACAATATCACTATGGAAAACACTCAAACACGTACACACACACACACACACACACACACACACACACACACACACACACACACACACCAGAGAGCCTATCCCCTTACCTAACTCACACACAAACACACACACACACACACACACACACACACACACACACACACACACTTTATACCCTTACCTAGCCATTACCCTAACTGCAACCAGCAAACCCTCCCACACACTCTGATCCCAGTCCCAGTTATTTGATTCAGAATATATTAAAACTTCCTCCACTCAAACAAAATGATACTTGACATTCACAAAATTCAGAATACTTATCCACCCGAACATTCAGTCAAATAAATTGCCATTAAGCACACTGTCCAAAGACCTTGCTATCTCTGTGGCATACAGGGATAAATCCCTGACCGTGGCCCAGGTGTCCCGAGTTTGGTTAGTGACTCGGGCATCTAAAGTGCTGGCAGGGAAGAATGGGCTTGCCCATCCTGGGGGGAGTGCACACACATGTGTATACCTTGTGGTCAATCCCTGGAGGAAGCTGGTGATGCACAGAGGAAGTGCTGCACTAAGGGAAATCAGCAGAGGACACTGGCCAAGTTGCCACAGAGGCAGTATGATATGCTAATATGTCCGTCTTATACACCCATTCCCAAATATTAACAGGTGTGTAACGGGAGAAATATTAGGGTATACAAGAAAAAAAAAACAGTCCTCAGCAGTAAATAGGACAGATTACCAGGAGCCTCAATCTCCTCACCGATTCTTAGCATGCTTCAGAACAGATCAGGGGGTATAAAGTGTCCAGTGTACCCAGTAGATGAAAATAGACAGGTGGCAGCTGATGATCAGCCGCTAGGAGCAAAACATTGTATTTATTACTTTTTATTTTTATTTATTTATTTATTGCATTTTATTTTACACTTTGATAGCTCAATAAGTCTTATTAATTCATGCAGGTTTTTCATGAAAGACTTGAGAAACAAGATGCAGAAAGAATTCCAATGTTTTATGCAGAATCCGTCTATTGCCATTGAGTCACAGTCAACTCCTATGGGAACCCCACAAAGAGCAATCACCATCTACAGTGTTTACTAAGCAAGTAGAGAACAGAAGTAAACTATCAGGCTTTCCTTCCATATTGCATGAAAAGTAATGGGTACTTCAGAGTTGCTGATCCATCTACTGCATGTCTTTGAGATGTAAGTCAAAATCAGAACATTCAGAGGAAATCAGCATAAACACAGTAAGGACATGACAACTCCACAGAGAAAGCAGCACAGTTGAGTACCCAGCTGGAGAATGTCTTGCTATGAGGTAAAATTTCTACTCATTGTTCACCATAATACATAGGACAAAACTGTAACTATACAAATTATAACCATTTCTGTGGTGCAGAGACATAAAGCTCTGACTAGAACCCAGACCACTCAGGATTGCTTGAGACTTGGGTGCTAGAGGAACTGTTGAGGGTGGGTTGGATTGATTAGCCTATACTGGCTCGCCTATCTTGGAGGGAGAGCAGTAGACCAGTTCGCTACATTGTCAGGACCTACTTAAGAAAGAGGTATATGGCACATGTTCTATAGTTTGTAGATGAGCACTCTGCTCTGCTAGGCAGTGTCTCTATGAGCATGTGCAGAACTACACATGCCTACAGAAGGCATAGCAAGCTTTAATGTCTATAAGCATGTACATCAACTGCTGGGTGTAGAGTTAAGTTTAAAAAAAGTAGAAAATCTATCGTGGCTGCCTAAATGGTGGCTGTGTCATGAGTGGCTCTTGTAAACTGTATGGGGAACAAATGGGCAGATTCATAGTGGCAAGGACTGATAGTCAGTAGGAACAAGAGGCTCATATTGAAGAAAAAAGGAAACCTGAACAGAGTCCTAAGCTTCTCCATGCTACTCTAAAGCAGCAAGCCAATCAGAAACAAACAAGATTCCAGCAGAAAAGAAAATAATAAAAATACAGAAGATGAGAAAGGGACTCTACCAGTACCCCAGTGGAAGAAAATTATTTTCCTGTGTTCCCCTTTTTAGGGGATGAATTAAATGAAGTACAAAAAAACTGTCCTGGTATTTATAGTAGAAAAGGTTACAGCCTTAATTTCAGCCAAGTATACTGAAGAAAGCAATGTTGTCTTATCTGACCTACAGATAAGTCATATAAATTTCAGGAAGGCCTAGTGGAAGGATAAAACACTGAATAGAGCTTAATAGAACAGAGTGAGAGTAGATGGGGAACCAAAGAAGTAAAATAACACCAAAGACAAAGCAAAGATACTGAGCAAATTATTAGTCCCAAGACCCTTTAGAAATTAGCACCTAGCCTCACTTTGGGTGGTCATTTAGGAATGATTAGGACAAACATTAGAATTTTAGCTAGATTTTACTAGCTTGGTATTAGGAAGAACATAAAGAACTTTTGGGCAGCTTTTCCAGAGTGTCAAATGACAGCATCCAGTCCCACGTTTTGATACCCTTATCCACTGTGGATGTGACATTTGAATACATAGTAATGGACATTTGGTCTATATTACAACGTCAAGCTCACAGGAGTTCGAACGTTGCAATATCGAACCTAAAAGTCAGAAATATGAAAATAGCGAAGCCATGGCACACCAATTTTTTTCCCAGGGAAAAAAATCAGTGGGCCGTTTTCAGGGCTTTGCTATTTCCTCCACTGTGGTGCAATCTCAGAATTGGCATATTTAAGTAGGGGGTGTGTGGGGGGTGTGGAGAGTGAAGCCCCCCACTTTAGGGGGTGTGGAGGGTGAAGCCCCCCACTTTAGTTTAAGTTTAAAGTGTAAGTTTTATTTATTTTTTTGTCACGGAACAGCAATTTTTTTCCCTGGGAAAAAAATTGCTGTTCTGTGTTTTAGTTATGATTGGGTTTCGAATTGTAAGGTTCAATATTGCAACGTTCGAACTCCTGTGAGTTCGATGTTGTAATATAGACCCATGGACATTGTGGGTCTGCTGATAAAACTGAGTAAACGCCATCAGTGTAGCCTTGCAAGTATTGATTATGCAACATTTCCTGAGACAGTTGAGCCATTGGAAAGTTCATTGCAAAGGAACTAGTACTGCTTTTTCAGAGGGCAGCAATTCCCCTTATGATTCTAACTGACAAAGGCACCTTATTCTTGTCTAAATTAATGCATGAAATCAGTCACTTTTTTAAACTAAAACCACTAAGGATATCTCTATAATACCCTCATGCAAATGGGCTTAATGATTACTTCAATAAAACTGTATAATCTATGTTTCAGAAGTCTACAGAAGTTGGTATGCAGGAGAAGCCAGGACCAACTTGCTTCTTTATCTTCTGTTTGCTGTAAGAGAAGTACCTGAGGCCTGAAATGGACTAACACCATGTTTACTACTATATATAGCAGTCATCCAGAATCAGGGCTGGTCTTTGATCAGCTGGTGCCTAGGCAAAAGGATCCACATCACCCCCCACACACACACCACCTAGTGCTCCCATCCTGATCTACCTACACCATCCAGATTACTTTTTTCCTCCTTTTTCTCAGTTTCTTACTTTTCAGTTTTTCCTGTACGCATTCAACATATTTTAAAGAAACCATTTCTTTACTACAAAAAATAGACAAATAAATACTGGAAAAGTGCCCCTGCTAGAGTAGCGGCCTAGGTAGCTGTCTAAGATTCTTGGCCACATTAGATCTGACAAAAAGGTAGTGGAAAATTCCTGTAACACATCAAGCCAGGGAAAAAAAAACATCCATTTCAGTATGGCTTACTCTAGTACACTGTCTTTGCTTTTGCACTACATCATGTCTCGTGACCTCTCAGGAATTAATGGACATAGTTTAAGTGGCCCATAACAAACACACTGCTGTTTACCTCAGTGTTGTCATAATGCCCTCTGAGGATTGGGATTGTTATCTGGCTAAGTTAAAGCTGTGTTAGGCTCTAAGAGACAAGCCAGGTTGGCAGTTAATGTTTCCAAAAGCAAGTTAGCGATGACGAAGGTAAAATATATGGAATATGTAATAAGAAAGAGAATTGTCAGACCCCAGAAAGAAAATCCAGAAGTAGTGAAAAATTGGAGTATTCCACCTACTAGGACTCAAGTGAGGGCACTCTTGGGGTTACCTGTGTATTACAGAAAATGTGGGAAGATGACCCTTAAAGTAAGATGGACACTAGAAGCAGTGCTTTTAAATGGTAGAAGTAATCTTTAAGCTCAGAACCTGTTTTAGCATGCCTAAATTTCAGTACACCTGTCATTGTTTATGTGACGTCCCCCCTCTGGGCTAGTAATCAAGCAGCCTGACTCCTCACCACTGATACCGGTGAGGGACATTCACTTGGAACAAAGATAGGTACACACAGTATTTCCACATGCAGCTCTCTGCACCAAGCACAATTTCCCTTAAGAGCACACAGGGAACACACTCACTCCAGGGTCTTGGTTTTCCTCTGTCTTTTTCCAGGCCCCAAGTAAGACTCCCCACTAGCACAGCTATAGAGTTGAGTCCTCAGCCGAGTGTCCCAAGCTAAGTCCTCCACCACCCTCTCTGTGAAACTAGTGGTCTCTGCCCCTACTCCAAGTATCTGACACACACACTTTTTGAGATTTGATTTTCACACATACACCCCTGGGAAAGGCTGGCACAGATTTACTAGCTGTGCCCCTCTGCCCAGACTATAAGGTAGATACTGCCAACAGGACACTCCAAAGTCACTTACTCTAAGGCTCTTACAAGGGTACCCAATTATAGTGAGTAAAATTAATATTAATACAAATGGTAATGTTGACCAAACAGCAAGGCTTTCAGGAGCAGCCACAGTGTCACCAAATAAATATAAGTACTCTCAAAGATTAAAATATTCTCTAAAAGACCAGCCACAATGAAAAGTTTAAATGTATTTAATAGCAAATAATAAAAGAACATGAAAATACTAAATATCTATTTACAATAAACACCAGAGTTTCAATCATAGGAAATATTAAAATAAACAGATGAATAGATTCACACAGATACAGAAAAACAGTACTCAATTAATTTCACTATATTTTCCTGACTAATCTACTGAATTACTATTCTCTGGTTACTTACTAAAGCAAGGCAAGACAAGGTGGGGGAGTGATCTTTCTATGTCAGGTTTCAGAAAATGGACTGCACTGAGACTTCTGTTTCATCTAGTATTAAAACATAATTTCAGTGCTGGATTACAGCATGACATCACATACATCTGGTCATCTGACTTCTGGTTCCCATACTACCCACTTTCACTAGAAACTGAACCAGAATCTTGCATATATGTGTTACCACACACAGATAGAGCTTTGCTAAGATGTGTTATAGCATCTGGAAACCATAAAACCATTTTAACACTTCCACCCTTCCATGGTAGCAATTAGTTCACTGCTAAGGACAATACAGCAGTCCTTGTTTTTACAGACATTTCATCTCTGGCCACAATCAGAACTGTAAGATACAATCTTCATGGCCTACCAGGTAATTGAATTTCAGGCTATTTTTTTTAAAGTTAGCTGGACTGAGATTATCTTCTTCACTTCCAGTATCCTCTGTTACAATGTTAATTTCAACAGTTACATTACAGTCTGATATACAGGTGTATCTCTTTTTCTGTCCAGCAGGACCCACTGTTGGTACATTTTTAACACAAACAGCTTTAAAAATACATTTTCAACACAAGCACCTGTACAAATCAGTTTGATATACAAATGACATGTAATTCTTTAAAAAAACTCCAGCTAGCTATGCTGGCATATGTTACACATACACTGCCCTACTTCTCCTGGCATAGCTGGCAGTACTTCAAATCATCACAGTTTATATCAGTGCATTAGAGGCAGAGTTAGTGGCAGTGGTTTTGACACACTTTTAAAGGGGAGAATACCCTACATGCAATTTTGTGTTGCAAGCTAAGTAGAGGCTATGTATTTTACTACAGCGAGGGACTAAGTATGAGAGTGTGTATTTGCAAGACAAAAGTGTTCTTGTGATTCATGTGCCTTGTAGTTCCTATGATCGTATGAATTCTTGCCAATCAAGTGGATGTTCTAACTACTGAGGTACTTTACATTGCTTTCAGCCCATGTCCTCATAATATTGGCTACCTAAGCAGCGAGATGTGAACACTAAACATTGTAGGTGGGCACTGTGTTTACAGACATTTCCTTTTACTGTAGGATGTAGTTTAAGTATGACCCACCACAATGCAGATGGCTTCTCAAGGGCTCACAGCCCACGAAGAGGACCTGAAACCAAGGGATTCAAGCTGTAGGTGTTAAATGTAGCATAATATGGGGGTCCCCACCCTATGATGTGTCATCATCATCATCAACCCCCTTTTTCCTATTTTCTACATGGGGTCGGGGTGTCATGTCAACTGTTGGCATTTCTCTCTATTCATTGCCACTCGCCTACTTTCTACGACGCTCATGCCTAATTGCCGCAGGTCTTCTCTCAAACAATCTGTCCACCTCTTAGCTGTATGCCCTTATTCCTTCTTACCTTCTTCATAGCTGTCCCAAATGTTCTTCACCAAATTGTCTTCTGCTTTTCTGCACATGTGCATGAACCATAGTAATCTCTTATTTTTAACCTTTTCTGCAATTGGCACTACTTTGGCTTCTGATCTTATGTTCTCATTTTTTTGCATCCTACCACCCATCTCAGGCACTTCATCTCCATCACCTCTACCTTCCTCAGCTGCTTTTCAGCTTCCTTGGCATCTTTCTGTCTTCTGTCATACACTACACCTGACACTCTGTGCCAAATGGCTCCAGCCCCTCTGATTCTAGCTTTGACCTCCTCATTCAGACTTCCCTTCTCCTTAACCACCCCTTCCAGATGTTTGAAGCTGTTAACTTTTTACACTATTTTCCCCTTCTATCTCAGTTCTCAGCCTCTTCTGCTTTCCTCCATTTGCTGCCATTACAACCGTCTTATCTGTACTCAGTTTCATCCCATAAGCCTTCAGTTTTCCATTCCATTCACTTATTCTTTGCTGAAGATCTTGCTCGGAGTCTGCCTGCAATGTCACATCTGTATACAACAGTGTTATTATTCTGTCCCCTCCAACCTATTTGCTAATTTAGTCCATCACCAATATGAACAGCAGTGAGCTCAGAGGTGAACCCTAATGCGCTCCTACTCCCATTGGGAACGCCTTGACTTGGGATCCAGAGTCTACTACTCAGGAGGAAGATAGGATAGAAATGGTGTGGGAACTGTGTGTGGGAGAGGCTTCAAAAGGCAGTGAGGGATTACAAAATGTTGCAAAACTGAAATGCCAGTAACACTGATGCATTTAGAATATTCATGTAAATAGTATTGTTTCTTTAAGACAGGCACTATAGTTTTGCATTAGGTAGACATGCTCCCCACAGGAATTGTTAATGAGCAATTATTCCCTCAAAATGGTGTAAAAAAGAAGGGCTATGGCCCTGTTAGTCAGAGAAACTGGCCTCTTAAGGGGAATTTTGTGCCTGGAATAGTGGTTCTCGAGAGTGTGCAGCAGAAAAGGAGACAACATTCCAGAACAATCTGTAGAAGATTGTTCATTTTCAACTAGAAATATAGAAAAGAGGAAGTTGGTGTTAAAAACTTTGTATGAGAAATGTTTTTTGTGGGTTTGTGGGTCTAACAGAAAGCTTATTCGTATTTTTTTTTGCTTCACTTGTATATATGAGTAGTCTGCACCAATAGTTTTCCTTGCGTTTTATAAAGCTGCATTATTTTTGAAATGTACTATCACAATATCTCTCCCCTTCCACTCTCTCTCTCTATATATATATATATATATATGTGTGTGTGTGTGTGTGTGTGTGTGTGTGTGTGTGTGTGTGTATATATATATATATATACATATATATATATATAAAATATATACATATATATATATATATATATATATATATATATATATATATATATATATATATATATATATATATAAACATCATTTATCTGTTTTTGACAAGTTCATCGGTCTCTTCCTATGCCTTCTTACTCAAGGAATAATACGATTATAACATCAGAGTTACTCTTATCACATTAATATATTACTACTGCAGATGACTGACAATTCAAGTAGTGAGTTAGCTATATAAGCAAAGAGAATTCAAAAAAGGAAGTTGTATGACAAATGCAGTATATGTACTTTTTTTTTAAGTCTGAAAAGAGTATATAGTGCAGATATGTTATGCAAGCTTAAATGCAATTATTAACATTTTCTGAGGTTTCACTAAGGTTCTGGTTGCCCTTCGTGTCACGGCTGAAGTGATACCAGACCCCATGTGCAAAATGGGAAAAAGGGGTTGAGGATGGATGGATGGAAAGTGGCAGAAGATTCTGAGTTAGTTTTGCCTGGACTGACTGAGCATAATGAATAGAGTGAAGCAGTTATGAATTGTTAGCAAACTGCTTGTAAATTCCAGGATTTGATTCCCTCAGCTTCCACTTTCATAGTGTTAACTATTTCTCCCATTGAGTCTGAAAAAGGTCCACGTGGTTCAGCATTCTACCCTGGTGAACAAATGCAAATAAATAAAATCTGTGTGGCTGATACTGAAGTGTTGTATAAAGTTCATACCCTTGGCACTGACAATCACTGCAGTAAAAACAGAATCAAGGTTGATAAAAATGTAATAGCCTTCAGAAATGCACATCATACATTACAAAAGTCACAAGAATTCTGCACTGTACTTTGATTATATCCCCTTTCCTTTTCTTGACATTTCAAAATGTGTGACATTACTGAGTCAGAAACCACAGGCACCTTGAGGGTATCCTTTATGGTCATGTATGCTACTAAGTTGCATCATCTCCCATGTGGTTTTGAGTGAACTAAGTAAGAGGGCACAGCATATTCTTTAGAAGCAGCTTCAGAAAACAGTTCTGACCTTCTGGCACATTTTCTCTAATAGATTTCTCCTTGACAATGAGCTGTGCCACCCCTTTCCAACCCCCTTCCTTAACCAGGATATCACCCAGTCAAACGTCAGGGCTACCACTATACCAGTGGAATGACTGTAAAAGAGTTTCCAAAATATCAATAAGCAGATGGTGCAGAACTATTAGCAAGAAGCCTAATGCAAAGCTTGGTGTCTGAGAAATGTATTTGATATGTATAATTTTTGGGTATTTGATAAGAAAAGCACCACCGCTGTATGAAACGTGTTGGGCATCTGGTTCAAAGTGCAGATGTTTTATGTTTTGTTTTGTCTTTTTCTTTCTGTTAAATGGATTACATGCCTCTTCCCTGCCTGTGGACCTACTCAGAGATAAGTGCCACAGTATTTCTTCTGCTTTACTCATGCATTTCTTATATGTTCTGTAATTTCTTATCTGTTCCATAATTTCAGTAATGCTACCTATGCCTCTGACTTCTACTCCCACTTAAATATTTGTATTGATAAGGCAGCCCCTGTCCACAACAAATATAATGACAAGTTATAAACAAACCTCTGTGGTGGAATACCCACATAAATAAATTATGTAACAAGAGGAAAATAAACTGTTTAATGCTTACAATGCTACTAAGAAGTCTCATTCTACCTACCTTATGAGTACACTTAAGCAAACTAACAACAAGCTTAAGGGAACCATTAGGAAACTCAGAGCTGAGTCTGAACTTAAAATAGCCACTAAAGCCAAACATAACTGCAAATCTTTCTATAACTATGCAAGTAAGTTAAGAACTAAAATCCAACAGTGTTTGGAACTAGTCCACAATGATATTACACTCTCTGGCACAAAGGAAATGGCTAATAGCCTATCTAACAAATTTAATACAAAATTTACTCCACCCACAGTTATAGCTTTCCTACAGGTTCCACAGTCCCAGCCACCCCTTTAATTACTATGAAACAAGTTCTTTTAGCCCTTCCATAAACTAAGAATACTTCATCCATGGGGTCTGACAGTATACCAGGGTGTCTGATTATCAGTGCCAAATATGGCCTTTCTGAACTCCTACATAAAGTCTTTCATCTAAGCCTCTCCACTGGTTACATTCCTGAGTCTTGAAATGACATTACACAAGGTGGCGCAACCATAGACTCTGGTAACTATAGATGCATTAGTCTCACTAGCCTCGTATATAAAGCTATGGAGAGCATTATCTCAGACTTCATTAATCTGAACATTGAAAATCTGTCAATCCTGGACCCTCGTCAATTTGGCTTTATCAAAGAAAGGTCCTACCTCTGTAACCTCATTAATTTATTTGGAAAAGTAACTAAAGCAGTAGATTGTGGTTATGCAGTGCTTTACAGCATGTTTAGATTTGGCCAAGGCTTCTGACACTATTCCCCATGTAGGCTGTGATGCCTCTGCACAGGCCCAGTAATCTAGGAGCCTCAGTCCTCACCACCGGCAACAGCTATGGGGCATACACATTGGGAGAATGAGAAGTTCACACACACAGTAAAGTACAATTTCCCTTAAGAGCACACAGAGACCACAGTCAGTCTGGGGCTGATTTATCCCTCTTTCTCCAGATCCCCAATAAGACTCCCCACTGGCACAGCTATAGGGTTGAGATCTCAGCTGAGTGGTCAAGCCAAAACCTCCAGCACCCTCTCTGTCCAACCAGTGCTTTGTGTCCTTGCCCAAGTAGCTAACACACACACGCACACACGCACACACGCACACACGCACACACACACACACACACACACACACACACACACACACACACACACACACACACACACACACACACACACACACACACACACACTTTGAGATCTGATTTATATACAAACACACACACACACACACACACACACACACACACCTGGCACCAACCACTCTTATCAACTAGTCTAGGCCCTTAACAAATGGTGTCCAATCCTACTGTGTAATGTTACTAATGATCCAAATGGTAGTTTTGACCAATCACCAGGCTATTAGGAGTGGCCTGTACAGTGTCACCAAATACATTTGCAAGTACTTTAAGATCTTAAATATGTCTCCCAAATATCAGCCACAAAGATAGGTTTAAATATATTTAATAATAAATAATAAACGAACAAGACAATACTCGTCAATCAACACAGTAACTTCAGAGTTAAAAGTCACAGGAAATATTTTAAAACAACATTGCAGGACAGTCTCAAATAAATAAGAAACCATCTAAAGTAATCTTTACTATATTCCTATCTATATCTAAAAGAGATACTATGCCCTAAATCTTACTTACAGCTAGGCAAGTACAGATTGTGATGATGAGTGGTTATTTTCAGTTCAAAGACAAAATACAAAATGCACAATCTCTCTTTGAGATGGTTCTTAAATTAATATCAAATATTACTGCTGGGTTAGCTTGGATGGCACGACTCTTTGTCACCTGACTTCAGTTCCCAGGCTAAACA
The DNA here is from genome assembly GCF_019279795.1 of Protopterus annectens. Classification (NCBI taxonomy): domain Eukaryota; kingdom Metazoa; phylum Chordata; order Ceratodontiformes; family Protopteridae; genus Protopterus; species Protopterus annectens. Next base: position 1,747,293,799 of record NC_056743.1, on the reverse strand, counting down.
GAAACTTAACAGAATTTAGCAGCTCTCTGTGAGAATACATAGCCTTCAGAAGTTTGCAGATCTTGAAAGTCGTAAAACAATAAAACACTTACAAAGCAATGCAGAAGGCACCCTAGTTCTAGACATCCTGTCTCCTTGCTGCATTGAAGATAACTTTTATAACACAATTGTAAAACAACTTAATTTCGACTTATTTTCTTGAAGTTTTGCAAGTTAATCTTCTATGTTCCAGCAGGGTATGTTGTGGTTACATTTTTGAAGCTCAGTGCATAACATACAGCTCTGTATAAATCATATCAATATTCACAAATGACATAGAATTATTTACAAAATTCCAGATAGCTGGGCTGGCAGTGTGACATCCCCCCCCCAAAAAAAAAAAACTCAAGCTAGTTTTTCAAGTGACCTTTGAGAAACGTTGCTTGAGAAGGTTGAGCCTATCTGGGAATACCTTACCCCATTCCCTGTCTTAACAGCCCATCTGCATTGACATTGTTAACCCCACTGTGGTTTTGCACTGTCATATCATATGCTTGCAACCCAAGCCTCCACCTTAGTAACTTGGCATTTTGCTGGCTGGCTGATGTAACCATGTTAAGTGATTGTCATCTGTAACTACAGTGAATTTCCTTCCATACAGATAAGACTGAAGTTTCTGCATTGCCCACACTATGGCTAGGCATTCCTTTTCTACAGCTGCATAGCATTCCTCCCTAGGTTGGAGCCTATGACTAAGATATACCACTCTTCTCCCTCTGAGGAAACCTGGCTTAGTACAGTCACCACCCCATGCTTTGAAGCATCCACCTGCACAACAAATTATTTACTGTCATCTGGACTGGCTAACACAGGGGGGGTCCTCCCAAAGCTCCTTTAAGCTTCTGGAATGCATGCTTACATGCTGGAGTCCACACTAACTTATCTGGCTTGTTTATCCTTGTCAGGTCTGTGAGGAGAGCAGCTATGGTACTATAGTTGGGGACAAACATTCTGTCGTACCCCGCTGTCCCTAAGATTGCCCTCACCTGCTTTTTGGTAACTGGGCAGGCCATGCCTGAATGGCTTCCACTTTGGCAGGTATGGCCTGATCTTACCACTCCCGACTCTATGTCCCAGGTAGGAGACCTCTGCCATACCCACATGACATTTGCTGGGTTTAATGGTCAACCCAGCCCTCTGTAGTCTGCCTAGCAGCTCTATGACAAGCTGAAGGTGCTTTTGCCAGGAATGGCTGTAGATGGTAATATCATCTAGGTAAGCAAGGGCGGAATCTCCTGCTCCTGCCTGGATATGATCTACCAGCCTCTGAAAAGTCACTGGGGAATTTTTCATCCCAAAGGGCTTCTTCGTGAACTCATACAAGCCAAATGAAGTCACAAAGGCTGACCTCTCTAGCACTGGGAGTCAAGGGCACCTGCCAGTAACCCTTGGCAAGATCAATGGTGGTAAGATACTTAGCCCCACCCAGCTGCTCTTGGGCTTCATCTCTTCTAGGCATGGTGTAAGCATCTGACTCTGTGTCACTATTTAATTTCCTGCAGTCCACACAGAACCTGGTGCTGCCATCCTTCTTCTGTACCAGCACCACTGGGGAGGGCCAGGGACTGCTGGACTCCTGAATTACCCCTAGTTCCAACATTTCCTGCACCTCCTCCCTCAGAGCCTGTTTGACTCTCTTGGGCACCCTATAATGGGCCTGCTTAATTGACCTTTGGGGTTCTGTATCCACATGGTGCTGCACCAGGTGGGCTCACCCTGATTTCCCAGTGAACATGCCCCCAAACTCCTGTAACACTGCTCAGATTTCTTGAACCCAGGTAGGGGATAACTGCTGGGACACTGTTACCCCTTCCACTGAGGTGTCAGTCCGAGCCTCACTGGGGAGATCAGTCACCAGATCCCCCTCAGACTCCTCCTGCCATTCACTGCAAATATTCAGCACAAAGGCCTCCCTATCATGTTAAGGTTTCATCATGTTAACATGGTACAATTTGTGCCCCTGCCTCATGTAGTTAACATCATTGACCTTCCTCACTACCTTGTAGGGTCCCTCTCAGGCTGCCTGCAGCTTGTTGTGTCTGACAGGAATGAGAATCATTACCTGCTGCATTACAACATACTCTCTAGCTTGAGCATTCCTGTCATACCAGACCTTTTCCTGCTATTGAGGTTCTGCGAGAATCCCCTGGGCCAAGCCCATGAGTTTCCTGAGCCCTGTCCTGAGGTTTAGGACATGTGCCACAACAGACCCCTTGTGGGATTCACACTCACCCTCCCACTCATCTCGAATCAAATCTAGAGGTCCCCTCACCCTGTGCCCATACAGCAACTCAAAGGGTGAAAAACCTGTGGATTCGTAGGACACCTCTCTGTAAGCAAACAACAGATGGGGCAAATATTTGTCCCACTCCCTCTTGAACTGGTCTGCAAATGCCCGTAGCATGGACTTGAGTGTAGAGTTTAACCTCTCAACAAGACCATTAGTCTGGGGATGGTAGGAGGTGGTCTTTAGGTGCTTCACCTCACAGTGCTTCCACAGACAAGCCATCAGGTCTGACATGAAATTGGCACCTCTGTCAGTCAGTATTTCTTTTGGGAAACCTACCCTGTTGGAAATCTCTAACAAAGCATTTGCCACCTTTTCTGCCTCAGTGGAGGACAGAGCCACTGCTTCAGGGTATCTGGTAGCATAATCTACTATCGTATTTCCCCAAAAATAAGACCGGGTCTTCAACTCTTTCCCTCGCCGAAATATGCATTAGAGCTTATTATCAGGGGATGCCTTATCTACCCCCCCCCCATACAACAATCTATATTTATTCATTTATTCATGTACACAAATCGACATTTATTCATGTACAAAAATCGACATTTATTCATGTACACCAATTGACATTTAGAAGATGACAAGACAGTATTTGAATAACTTTTCCATTATCGGGGCAACAGAATGGATTGCTTCTGCTTTCAGTTTTATTCCCCTCCTCCAATACACATGTATTGAGATTTGTCTGCACTTTCTGTTAAGCATGAAATATTGCACTGTGAAAGCCAAGGTGTAGATATTCTGAAGTGGAAATGTTTGTTGCACTGTTTATGTAGAATTCTCACACAACTGTTAATGCGTTACTTAGAACAGTTGTCCAATAACAGAAAAGTATCAAATAAATGTCAACTGGTGCACATGAATAAATGTCAATTTTTGTACATGAATAAATGTCGATTTGTGTACATAAATAAATGAAAAAACGGGTGTCAATAATATTATTTTATAATTCAACACGTCCATCGTGTGTTGTTGAAAATCTTAACTGGGGCTTATTTTTGGGGCAGGGCTTATATCATGACCACCCTGAAAAACCATCCTAGGCCTTATTCTCTGGTTAGGTCTTATTTGTGAAGAAATATGGTACCACTAGGATATACTTTTTCCGTGTGGCACTTGGGGTACTCAGAGGCCCCACAATATCCATAGCTATCCTCTGAAATGGCTCCTCATGAAAAATTTAAAAAAAAATTTAATTTATGTTGCACAATGCACAACTTGTGATAAATTCTACATAGGTAAAACAAACAGGACACTTCGCGAACGAATCAGAGAACACATATACGCAGTAAACAAGGAGAATGACACCAATGCATTGGCACGGCATATAATGGAATATGGGTCTTCTCATAGTTTTAAATTTGGGGTCTTGGAGACAGTGACTAGGACCAATAGATTAGGCAACATCAAAAACTACACAGAAGAATTAGAGAATCGATGGATTTTAAGGCTACAAGCACATAAATTTGGACTTAATGAAAAAATTACCATAAAGCCGCATTTACTATCTAGACCATTAAAACATTGATATATACATATGATATGCGCTCCCATACATTATAAGGTTTTTGACTTTTAAGTTTCATATAGTTGCAAAAGTTTATCATTAAGACATTAGAAGTATAACTTTTTACATTTTATATGTTTCAACATTGTTTTTAAGTTTGGAATATACATCAATTCTTGTTTTGATTTTAAATGCATTTTTCAAGAACTCTTAATATATTGATTTTAAACAAGATGCATTTGCACTTTAAATTAATATTGTCTTAATTGTTCTAATTGATTAAATGAATGTGTTAATTATGTTGATATTTAATGTACAAGTAAACGCTTGAACATAGAGGTCTGAAGAAGCGCCTTGTAGACGGAAAGCGCTTACCATTTTTACCACAATAAAGAAATTGTTGCTTCCATGAATCGTTTGACTATTTGAAGTCATTTGGGCAAGATATATGGCAAGCTACATGGTGCACCATTGAGATATTTTTTGCTACTTGAATTGTTTGCTATCTTCAAGGTGCTTCACTCGCAAGGATTATCTGCTACGCTGTTTGCCACAATTGTAAAACAACTTAATTTCAACTTATTTTCTTGAAGTTTTGCAAGTTAATCTTTTGTTCCAGCAGGGTATGTTGTGGTTACATTTTTGAAGCTCAGTGCATAACATACAGCTCTGTATAAATCATATCAATATTCACAAATGACAGAATTCTTTAAAAAATTCCAGATAGCTGGGCTGGCAGTGTGACATCCCCCCATAAAAACCCAAGCTAGTTTTTCAAGTGACTCTTGAGAATTGTTGCTTGAGAGGATTGAGCCTATCTGGGAATACCTTACCCCATTCCCTGTCTTAACAGCCCATCTGCATTGACATTGTTAACCCCACTGTGGTGTTGCACTGTCATATCATATGCTTGCAACCCAAGCCTCCACCTTAGTAACTTGGCATTTTGCTGGCTGGCTCAATGTAACCATGTTAAGTGATTGTGATCTGTAACTACAGTGAATTTCCTTCCATACAGATAAGTCTGAAGATGTTATGTGATCCTATCTCGCCTACATTCTGTACTGATGGGCTCGGAGCCGATCCCTCGGCTCCGACTCGGCACGCTATGCTATAGAGCGAAGCCTCTTATTGGCTGAGATATTTTTTATCCCAGGATGCACCACCACTAATCCCCCAGATCTCGTTTGCCGCTTACAAGCTAGGACGTGGTCTCAAACTTGGCTGAGCTAAGTACTGTTTTCTTCATAGTTTCCTGTCAGGAATTTTGCTATTCTTATCCCAAAAGCTGTTTTAACAGCTATTGTTGTTGTACGAGTGTTTTTGCAGACATTTGTTGTGGATAATTGTGTTTTGATTTAAGGGAAAGGTTTCCCGTTTAAGTTAGAGGGGCCTTCCCCTATTCTTTATCTAGTGTCTTTGTTTTTTTCAGGAGGTCAAGTACCCATTTAAATTAGAGGGTCTTGGCCCTTCTTTTCAGTATTATTGTCTGTTATTGTGTCGTTGTAAAAAAAAAAAAAAAAAAAAAAAACTTGGTTAAAGTTTTCGTTTTGTGGGAAAATCTCATTACTGAACAGCTACTTTATCTTGTGTTAGTGCCTGTTAGTCAGTATGTCGAAAGAACATAGACCCTCCGGGTTTAAAAAGTGCGCGAGGTGTGGTTACAAAATGTCTATAACTGACCACTCCTCGTGCGTATACTGTTTAGGCGCCAAGCACCTACAGGAGTCCTGTAGCGTGTGTCACGCCTTTTCTTCGAGAGTCCTCCAAGAGATGAAGAATAAATTAATATTAAAAGGGCTGATTAAACCCTCCTTCGAGGAGGCCTTATCTTCCTCTTCCTCTACTACCAAAAAGAAAAAAGCGTCGGCTCCGACCAGTCTGTCGGAACCGACTGCCAAGAAACCTAGGCAGGCTTCTCCATCGGCTCCACGGACTTCGGAGCCGAGGGCAGAACGGTCTGCCTTGATGCCTCCAGTTTCGACTCCTCTGGTTTCGGAGCCGAGGACTGGGGCATCGAGAGGCGGGTCACCTTCATCGGCTCCACTGATTTTGGAGCCAATGAGGCTTGCCGGCTCAGACTCTTCCCCTTCGGCGCTGAAGCCCTCCTCGGCACCGAGGGAAATTGTTTTGCAGTCTCCCTTGGAACCGATAGTAGTCGAGTTCATTCGGAGCCGGTCCCCTAGTCATTTGGAGCCGATGGAGAAGTCGGTTCGGACCCGATCGGTGTCATCTAGATCCTCCAAGATGTCTGATTCGGACATCGACAGGGTGCTCCTAAGACTTTTCCAGTCTCCTGTGTTCCAAAAGTTAGTTTCGGCTCCAGCCCATTCGGCTTCGGAGCCGATGGTCCACCCTGTTGCTATGGTTCCTCCTCCAACAGCCTCAGCACCATTGGAGCCGGTGCTGGTGGAGCCGATGGAGGTTTCCGGGTCGGGCCCGACCCTTACTCCAACCCCGGCTCTCGAGTCGGAGTTCGGTACGCGGACCTCCTCTGTCGGCCCCGGGGGGGACGCTTCGGGACTGATGTTTTCGGTCCCGAGCCTTCCTCTTGGTGCGTCGGCTGCAGGGGTACCATCTACCATTGTGGCCACGGAGGTGGGACCTTCCCAGGATTCTGGTGGTCCCGCCTTCAGGGCCATGAGGAGTGCGTTAGCCAAATCTTCTTTGGCTACCTCCACAGTCTCTCCAGCACCTTCCCTGCATACGGAGACTGGGTCTTTGGCAGTTCCCCTGTCCTTAGACAGCAGAGCCCCGGGGCCTGAGGTCACCCCACTGGGGTTCCCCTCCTGGAGGTCCCTCTGAAGCCTCTTCGGAGGAACCCCCCAGGAAAAGATCGTGCAAGAGGAAGCATGTTGACTCCCCCGATGAGTCTCTCACGTCAGACACTGATCTTGATGATGCAGAGGGGTCCCCTAAGTCGTCCTCAGATGATGTCTCCTTTGCAGACATCCTGGTAGCCCTTAAACAATGAGGCAGCTGGCAATCCAAACCCCCTTCTGCTGATGAGTCGGTGTTCCTTAAGGCCTTCGGGGCTCAACCCTCCGCCTCCTGGGTGTCTCCGCCCTTCGACGAGCTCTTAGATTTGATCTGTCAAAGGGCGTGGGAACACCCAGACTCTGTGGAACCAGTGTCTGCTCGTCCAAATAAGTTCCTGTCAGCACCCCCAGAAAAGGAGTTCTTGACGAAAGGTGTGGCTGTAGATGCCTTGGTGGTGGCATCTGCTACCCAGCAAGATGTAGCAGAGGCTTCGATGTCCGTCCATCCTCCTAATAAGGAGTCTAAGAGCATGGATCGGTACGGTAAGCGCACCCTAAGTTCAGCGGCCTTTACTTTAAGGTCCCTGAACTATCTAACACACTTCACCAGATTTCAGAGGGATCTGATTAAGGAGCTTTCAGATACCCTCTTGGGTAACCTGCCTGAGCAGCTGGCCCAGACGGTTGGCTCTCAGCTGGCTACGCTGTCATCCATATCAAACTTGTCCATGAGGCTCATTTCTTATGCGGCCGAAGGGGCGAGTAGAGCGGCGGGTACAGGCATTGCTCTACGGAGGCAAGCCTGGCTCCACCTGTGTCATTTTGCGGAGGCCTTTAAGTCTTCCTTTGCCGATGCCCCCTTTGATGGGTCCTCATTGTTTGGACCCAAGGTAAAGGACACATTGACCCGCTGCGAGCAAGAAGGTAAGACTCTGACTGCTGTAGGGGCACGATTTTCCACTCCCTTTCGGCCTTACCCCAAGGCTAAAAGAGGAGGGAAAATGTGGTTCCGTAGATCTCAGAAGTCTTATCCCTCACAGCAGGACGATCCCCCTTCTAGAGGCAGAGGAGGGGGAAATTATTCTGGAAGATGCCGTCCCAGAGGTGGCAGAGGCCCCCGCAACACTGGAGACCACGAGTCCTTTCGTGGCTCTTCAGCCTTCCACAGTCCCTGAGGGATTGCCCGACTGTGCAGCTCCGGAGCCAGTCGGGGTCGTTCGAGGCACCTAAAAGCCTGGGAAGGTATCACTCAGGACCGATGGGTGCTTCGAATTATCGCCGGAGGTTACGCCATCCCTTTTTCTCACTCCCCACCTCAGTCCAAAAAAATCCCGGACCCACCACCCAGTCAACGGGAAATTGCAGCCTTAGAAGTTTCAAAGCTGCTTCAAAAAGGAGTCATCCAATCAGTCCCCGCAGACTAGATCGGATTAGGGACTTACTCAAGATTCTTTTTGGTGCCAAAAAAGACTGGGGACTTCAGGCCCATTTTGGATCTCAGCATTCTAAATCATTCAGTCAAAAAGTCCAAGTTCCGAATGGTCACCCTACAATCCATTCTCCCACTGCTGGAGAAAGGTGTTTGGATGTGCTCCATAGATCTCAAGGACGCTTATTACCATATCATGATACATCAAGCATCCAGGAGACATCTGCGCTTCTGCCTAGGAGACAGTCATTTTCAGTTCAAGGCTGCCCTTTGGTCTCACCACAGCCCCCAGGGTGTTCACCAAATGTTTGGCGGTCGTGACTGCTCACCTGAGAATTCTAGGATTCCAGGTGTTTCCGTATCTAGACGACTGGCTCCTGACTGCCACCTCCAAGCATCTACTATTGCGGAGCCTACAAGCCACAATATCTCTGGGCACTTCCCTTGGAATCACCTTCAATTGGCCAAAGTCTGTGTTGCTGCCATCTCAACGCATAAGATTCATCGGAGTAGAGATAGACTCAAACCAAATGTGGGTCTATCTACCTACAGAAAGGATACAAACCATACAGGCTCAAGTTCGAGCCTTACTTCCCAGATCCAAGGCCCCAGCCAGAATGGTCCTGCAGCTATTGGGATCTATGTCCGCCACGGTCCTTCTAGTTTCCCTAGCAAGGTTGCACATGAGAATTCTCCAGTGGCTTCTTTCAACACAATGGTCCTTTCAGGATCTCCCTCTCAATCACCTCATATGGATCACGGAAACCTGCAAACGGGACCTTCGCTGGTGGCTGGTGCCCTCCAATCTGGATCAGGGACGACCCTTTGTTTCACCCCCTCCTGTGGCCACTTTGACTACGGACGCCTCCCAGATGGGGGGAGGGTGGCATTCCCTGGGCAGGTCAGTCCAAGGCAAATGGCATTCGGAAGAGACTCTACTTCATATCAACATCTTAGAAATGAGGGCTGTGTTTCTGTCCCTACAAGCCCTTCACGATTACTTCCCTCAGGGCGTAATTGCTGTTCACTCCGACAACATGTCAGTAGTCTGGTACCTGAACAAGCAGGGAGGGACCAGATCATACCCCCTTTGCAGAGAGGCCATGAGAGTTTGGGAGTGGGCAGTGTTGTCGACCAAACGATTTCTAGTGGCGACTCATATTCCTGGCAAGTTCAATCTGATAGCCGACAGACTGAGCAGAACTATCCTTTCTCCGCACGAGTGGTCTCTGAACATTACGGTTGCAAATCAGATTTTCAGGAAATGGGGAATTCCTTGTTGCGACCTCTTCGAACCCGGTGAATGCAAGTGCAAAAGTTCTTCTCCTCACTCCGCCCGGGAGAATCCTATGGATGCACTAGCCCATCCGTGGCCCACCGGCTTGCTATATACCTTTCCCCCAGTTCCCCTCCTTCCCAGAGTGATCCAAAAGGCGTCTCACTTGGGGAGCAAAATGATCTTAGTTGCTCCTTACTGGCCTCATCAGGTATGGTTCCCTTATCTTCGGAAATATGCGCTGGAAGGTCCATGGTTCCTGGATCAGATTCCAGATCTATTAGTTCATCAGTCGGGACTACTCCACCAGTCCCTACACACCTTGAAATTGAAAGCTTGGCTCCTCCTCTTCCGACTATAGTCAGAAATCATACCTTAGACCCGGAAGTTGTACACATCTTATCTTCGGCCCACAAGTCTGCCACTAAGAAATTGTATTCTAGCAAATGGAAGAGATTTGCTATTTGGGCTCAACTCCGGGTTATGGATCCCATCTCTATTCCCGTATCAGAAGTCCTGAAATTTCTAACTTCCCTTTTCAATCAAGGCTCTTCAGTCTCTACCATCAAGGTTCAATTGGCGGCTATTTCCAATTTTCACGAGTCTATAAACCCACCTTTAATGAGCAACAGATTGTGTAAGACCTTCATGAAAGGTGCTGCGCTTTTACGACCTCCAATTTCTCATCCTGCCCCTCCATGGGATCTCGATGTGGTGTTACGTGCCTTAACTTCCTCCCCCTTCGAACCGGCAGCAACATGTGATTTAAAATTTCTATCGTGGAAAACTGCCTTTCTGGTTGCGATTACTTCTGCCAGAAGGGTTTCAGAGCTTCAAGCTTTGTCTGTAAAACCTCCGTACTTGGTTTTTCACAAAGATAGAGTATCTCTCAGGCCAAACCCATCCTTTGTCCCTAAGGTTTGTTCTAGTTTTTGCCTACAACAGTCATTAGAACTTCCAGTCTTCTTTCCAAAGTACTCAAACAAAGCGGAATACATATTCCACACATTAGATGTCCACAGGCAATTGCGTTTTTATTTAGATAGGACCAAACAAACAAGGAAAACAGATCAATTGTTTGTATCCTTTTCGGATAATAAATTGGGCAAAGCCGTCACAAAGGTCACTATTGCCAAATGGATCAGGGACTGTATTACTCAAGCTTATTCCTCTTCTAATATAGAGCTTACAACCTCTGTAAAGCTCATTCTACAAGAGCTATGGCTACTTCAATAGCATTCCATTCTAAGCTTGCCATTAGTGACATTTGTGGTGCGGCTACGTGGTCTTCCCCGCACACCTTCATTTCCCACTACAAATTGGATGTGGCATCTCAGGGGCGAGCTTCATTTGGTTCCACAGTGCTCAGGAGTGTTTTCCAGTGAGCCACCCAGGATTTAGGTGCTAGGGACGCTGTCCCATCAGTACAGAATGTAGGCGAGATAGGATCACATAACATCTTTTAGTTATGTACTTACCATAACTTTAGATGTTTGGGATCCATCTCACCACATTCAATAACCCACCCTCCTTCCTCCTTCCTTGGAGATCAGAGGATATCAGAAGGTCCGAATTCTGTTGTTTCATCTTGAAACATCTGGCAATGTTATATAAACAAGTTATGTATGTGTGCATGAATGCGGACAAACAAGATCTGGGGGATTAGTGGTGGTGCATCCTGGGATAAAAAATAGCTCAGCCAATAAGAGGCTTCGCTCTATAGCATAGCGTGCCGAGTCGGAGCCGAGGGATCGGCTCCGAGCCCATCAGTACAGAATGTAGGCGAGATGGATCCCAAACATCTAAAGTTATGGTAAGTACATAACTAAAAGTTTCTGCATTGCCCACACTATGGCTAGGCATTCCTTTTCTACAGCTGCATAGCATTCCTCCCTAGGTTGGAGCCTATGACTAAGATATACCACTCTTCTCCCTCTGAGGAAACCTGGCTTAGTACAGTCACCACCCCATGCTTTGAAGCATCCACCTGCACAACAAATTATTTACTGTCATCTGGAATGGCTAACATAGGGGTCCTCCCAAAGCTCCTTTAAGCTTCTGGAATGCATGCTTACATGCTGGAGTCCACACTAACTTATCTGGCTTGTTTATCCTTGTCAGGTCTGTGAGGAGAGCAGCTATGGTACTATAGTTGGGGACAAACTTTCTGTCGTACCCCGCTGTCCCTAAGATTGCCCTCACCTGCTTTTTGGTAACTGGGCAGGTCATGCCTGAATGGCTTCCACTTTGGCAGGTATGGCCTGATCTTACCACTCCCGACTCTATGTCCAAGGTAGGAGACCTCTGCCATACCCACATGACATTTGCTGGGTTTAATGGTCAACCCAGCCCTCTGTAGTCTGCCCAGCAGCTCTCTGACAAGCTGAAGGTGCTTTTGCCAGGAATGGCTGTAGATGGTAATATCATCTAGGTAAGCAAGGGCGGAATCTCCTGCTCCTGCCTGGATATGATCTACCAGCCTCTGAAAAGTCACTGGGGCATTTTTCATCCCAAAGGGCTTCTTCGTGAACTCATACAAGCCAAAAGAAGTCACAAAGGCTGACCTCTCTAGCACTGGGAGTCAAGGGCACCTGCCAGTAACCCTTGGCAAGATCAATGGTGGTAAGATACTTAGCCCCACCCAGCTGCTCTTGGGCTTCATCTCTTCTAGGCATGGTGTAAGCATCTGACTCTGTGTCACTATTTAATTTCCTGCAGTCCACACAGAACCTGGTGCTGCCATCCTTCTTCGGTACCAGCACCACTGGGGAGGGCCAGGGACTGCTGGACTCCTGAATTTCCCCTAGTTCCAACATTTCCTGCACCTCCTCCCTCAGAGCCTGTTTGACTCTCTTGGGCACCCTATAATGGGCCTGCTTAATTGACCTTTGGGGTCCTGTATCCACATGGTGCTGCACCAGGTGGGCTCACCCTGATTTCCCAGTGAACATGCCCCCAAACTCCTGTAACACTGCTCAGATTTCTTGAACCCAGGTAGGGGATAACTGCTGGGACACTGCTACCCCTTCCACTGAGGTGTCAGTCCAAGCCTCACTGGGGAGATCAGTCACCAGATCCCCCTCAGACTCCTCCTGCCATTCACTGCAAATATTCAGCACAAAGGCCTCCCTATCATGTTAAGGTTTCATCATGTTAACATGGTACAATTTGTGCCCCTGTCTCATGTAGTTAACATCATTGACCTTCCTCACTACCTTGTAGGGTCCCTCTCAGGCTGCCTGCAGCTTGTTGTGTCTGACAGGAATGAGAATCATTACCTGCTGCATTACAACATACTCTCTAGCTTGAGCATTCCTGTCATACCAGACCTTTTCCTGCTATTGAGGTTCTGCGAGAATCCCCTGGGCCAAGCCCATGAGTTCCCTGAGCCCTGTCCTGAGGTTTAGGACATGTGCCACAACAGATCCCTTGTGGGATTCACACTCACCCTCCCACTCATCTCGAATCAAATCTAGAGGTCCCCTCACCCTGTGCCCATACAACAACTCAAAGGGTGAAAAACCTGTGGGTTCGTAGGACACCTCTCTGTAAGCAAACAACAGATGGGGCAAATATTTGTCCTACTCCCTCTTGAACTGGTCTGCAAATGCCCGTAGCATGGACTTGAGTGTAGAGTTTAACCTCTCAACAAGACCATTAGTCTGGGGATGGTAGGGGGTGGTCTTTAGGTGCTTCACCTCACAGTGCTTCCACAGACAAGCCATCAGGTCTGACATGAAATTGGCACCTCTGTCAGTCAGTATTTCTTTTGGGAAACCTACCCTGTTGGAAATCTATAACAAAGCATTTGCCACCTTTTCTGCCTCAGTGGAGGACAGAGCCACTGCTTCAGGGTATCTGGTAGCATAATCTACTATCGTATTTCCCCAAAAATAAGACCGGGTCTTCAACTCTTTCCCTCGCCGAAATATGCATTAGAGCTTATTATCAGTGGATGCCTTATTTACCCTCCCCATACAACAATCTACATTTATTCATTTATTCATGTACACAAATCAACATTTATTCATGTACAAAAATCGACATTTATTCATGTACACCAATTGACATTTAGAAGATGACAAGACAGTATTTGAATAACTTTTCCATTATTGGGGCAACAGAATGGATTGCTTCTGCTTTCAGTTTTATTCCGCTCCTCCAATACACATGTATTGAGATTTGTCTGCACTTTCTGTTAAGCATGAAATATTGCACTGTGAAAGCCAAGGTGTAGATATTCTGAAGTGGAAATGTTTGTTGCACTGTTTATGTAGAATTCTCACACAACTATTAATGTGTTACTTAGAACAGTTGTCCAATAACAGAAAAGTATCAAATAAATGTCAACTGGTACACATGAATAAATGTTGATTTTTGTAGATGAATAAATGTCAATTTGTGTACATGAATAAATGAAAAAACGGGTGTCAATAATATTATTTTATAATTCAACACGTCCATCGTGTGTTGTTGACTATCTTAATTGGGGCTTATTTTTGGGGCAGGGCTTATATCATGACCACCCTGAAAAAACATCCTAGGCCTTATTCTCTGGTTAGGTCTTATTTGTGAAGAAATACGGTACCACTAGGATATACTTTTTCCGTGTGGAACTTGTGGTACTCAGAGGCCCCACAATATCCATAGCTACCCTCTGAAATGGCTCTTCAATGACAGGCAAAGGCATCAAAGGAGCTTTCACCTTTTCTCCTGCCTTGCCTACCATTTGGCACTGCTCACAGGTCCTGCAGTACCCTGTTACATCTCTGGAAATCCCAGGCCAATAAAAGTTCTGCATAATATGTCTCTTTGTACATTCTATGCCCATATGACCTGCAAAGGGAATATCATGGGCTATGCCTAGAAGTGCCAGATGGTAGTCTCAGGGCACTACCAACTGCTGTATTCTCTCACCCTCTAGCGCTCCCTCAGGGGTCCACTCTCTATGCAGTAACCCTTTGTCCCAGTATACAGATTCCCCCTTCCCTTGAGAATCAGGTGCCTCACTAGCTACCTCCCTCAGGCCTTGTAATGTAGGGTCTGACAGCTGAGCCTGTCCCAACTCTCTCTTAGTAACCCTTCCCAGCTCCCCTTCCACAGGAGGTCTGCTATTCTCTGACAGCGGTGCCTCACTGTCAGCCTGGGTACTACTACTACTAACCTCTGCCCTTGTAGTCACTCTGTCCAAGGGAACATCAGTAGCCACAAGCAGCTGTGGATTACCATCAGTCTCACTGCTAGAGGGTAGCTGTCTCCCTGAAGTTGCCACCCCACCAGTCCTGGCTGCAAGTGTGCAGTCTGTCTGCATCTCCCCCCGGCTACCAGACCCACATGCTTGTCTCCAAGCCTGACTGTGTGTAACTGCATGTACATACACTACTGCATTATCAAAATCATTCCCTATCAGGACATCTGCAGGGATATCCTCAAACACACCTACTTGCTAGCTTTCATTTCCACCCTCCCAGTCAAGGTGAACCCTAGCCAAAGGTATTTGTAATGGGGTCTCTCCTAAAGCTCTGACTGGAGTAGACTACCCAAGTAAGTAGTGCTCCTCTGTAACCATTGCAGGCTTCACAATGGTTAGGTCAGAGGCTGTGTCCCTCTTAGCAGTGGCCTCTTTCCAATCCACTAAGATAGGATATAACCTCTTGTGGTAGTTTGGTACCCTTGTTATCTCAAGACAACTTACTGCTGGAATTTTGTCATTCCCACTTACTGACTCTCCCACCTTTTGCTCCCCACCTTGCCTCTGTGGACATGTATATGTTACATGGCCCCACTGGTTGCATTTAAAACATTTAACTCTTGGTCCTGGATGTGCACCTGGACTAGTGGCTTCCCCTGCTACTGGCAGACCCTGTTGGGGCAGTCTGGGCTGCCCACCATGGGTTCCCTTAGACCCATGAGCAGCACTGGGTGTCCCTTTACTGTGCAGTGATGCCCTGCTTGCTAGGTATAGGTCTCCCTTCTTCCCCAACTCATCTACAGTAGTGCATTGTCTATCAGCTAACCAGATTCTTATGTCCTCAGGCAAAGTGCTAAGGGCTTGTTCCCTCACCAAAAGGTCTAACAGCCCTTCAAAAGTGGTGACTTGACATCCACTCACCCACCTATGGAAATAAGTGTTTAGTTCAGCAATATATTCACACACACCTTCATCTGCCTTGCATCTATGCTCAAGAAACTTTTCTCTATAAGCTTCAGGTGTTAACTTAAAGCACTCTAAATTACTGTTTTTTTACAATATTATAATTTAAGCAGTCAGTGTCAGACGATTTAGACATAGCAGTTAAAGCTTTACCATGGAGTAAGGAAGTCAGGAACTGTACCAGAGCCCTTGTCAGCATTATACTATTCACATACCCTTTCAAACATATGAATGACACTATCAAAATTATCTCCCACTGTAAATTATGGAAGAAATTTACTGACCTTTCCTACTCCTGGGGTTCGGTTACCCACTTCCCCATTACCTCCATGACTCTGGTGAAGAGTCAGCATCTCCTTTTCATGTTACCTCTGCCTCTCCTTCTCCTCAGCCTGCAAACATTACAGTTTCTCATTTTCCTCAGCCTCTAGACATCTCAGTCTCTCTGCTACTTATATTTCCAAATGCTTGGCCTCCAGCTCAAGCCTCTTTCCATCCAGATGGATTTTTAAGTCCTCTGTGGAAAGGTTGTGCTGTCCATTTTCTGAGAGTTGTATATCTCCAAGGCCAGTCTGATTGTCCTCCTGGTTGGTATTTTGCGATGCAGCTGTGACTAAAGCTGCAATCATGTGTGCTTTAGTCAGGTTGGCATGCACCAGTCCTTTAGCCTGGCACATCTCAGCCAACTGGCACCTTGTCAGCTTGCCATACTCCTCTGATGACATGCTTGCCAGCTCTCTCTGACTAACTAAGCTAACAAAATTAAAATAAAACAATTGTGATATGAACTCCAAATGTTTACTGTGTGGCTAATTGAGAGTACAAACACTTTCAGTGACCACTGTACACAGACTACAGGAATTCAATATCCACACCACTACAAGCCAATTAATATGTGATGTGGCTAACCCACTGCCAACCAATTAAAATGTGATGTGGATATCCCACCACTGTCCACCAATTAATATGTGATCCTCCTGCACTGGCCCCAGTAATCAAGGATCCTCAATCCTCACCACTGGCAACAGCCTGGGGATGTACACACTGGGAGGATGACAAGTACACACACTAAAGTACAATTTCCCTTAAGAGCACACAGACACCACAGTCAATTAGGGGCTGGTTTCTCTCACTTTCTCCAGATCCGCAATAAGAGTCTCCACTGGCACAGCTATAGAGTTGAGATCTCAGCTGATTGGTCAAGCCAAAACCTCCAGCACCCTCCCTGTCTAACCAGTGCTTCGTGTCTTTGCCCAAGTAGCTGACACAGACACACACAAACACACACACACACACACACACACACACACACACACACACACACACACACACACACACACACACACACCTGAGAATGGCTGGCACAGGTTTTCTAGCTATGTCCCCTTCTGCCCAGACTATAAGGTAGTTATCACTGCCACCAACCACTCTTATCAGCCACTGTAGGCCCTTAACAAAGGGTGTCCAATCCTCCTGTGTAATGTTATTAATAATCCAAATGGTAGTTTTGATCAAGTGCCAGGCTATTAGGAGTGGCCTGTACATTGTCACCAAGTACATATGCAAGTACTCTCAAAGCTAAAATATGTCTCACAAATATCAGCCACAAAGATAGGTTTAAATATATTTAATAATAAACAATAAATGAACAAGACAATACTCAGTCAATCACCACAGTAACTTGAGTTAAAAATCACAGGAAGTATTTTAAAACAACAATGCAGGACAGTCGTCTCAAATAAATACAGAAAACATCTAAACTAATCATTATATTCCTATCTATATGTAAAAGAGATACTATGCCCTAAATCTGACTTACAACCAGGCAAGTGGAGATGGTGATGATGAGTGGATGTTTCCAAGTCAAAGACAAAATACAAAATGCACAATCTCTCTCTGAGAGTTCTTAAATTAATATCAAATATTACTGCTGGATTAGCTTGGATAACATCACTCTTTGTCACCTGACTTCAGTTCCCAGGCTAAACAGAAACTTAACAGAATTTAGCAGCTCTCTGTGAGAATACATAGCCTTCAGAAGTTTGCAGATTTTGAAAGTCATAAAACAATAAAACACTTACAAAGCAATGCAGAAGGCACTCTAGTTCTAGACATCCTGTCTCCTTGCTGCATTGAAGCTAACTTTTATAACACAATTGTAAAACAACTTAATTTCAACTTATTTTCTTGAAGTTTTGTAAGTTAGTCGTATATGTTCCAGCAGGGTATGCTGTGGTTACATCTTTGAAGCTCAGTACATAACATACAGGTCTGCATAAATCATATCAATATTCACAAATGATATAGAATTATTTACAAAATTCCAGATAGCTGGGCTGGCAGTGTGACACAAGCATTATTGATAGACTTGTAAATCTGAATATATATATATATATATATATATATATATATATATATATATATATATATATATATATATATATTCCACGGTGGTGCAGCGGTAGCGTTGATGCCTCCCAGCAAGAGGTTCTCCCGTTCGATTCTCGGCTTTGGTTAGAAGTGCCTTCTGTGTGGAGTCTGCATGTCCTCACCGCTGTCGAGTGGGCGTTCGAAAGACATGCGTTGAATGGGCGTGCCTTCGTTGAAGGTTGGGCATTGGGCTGGCAACTCGACACCATAAAAAACAACTGCCAATCATTAGCGGACCGGAGTTCCACTGAGATGACCCCTAACTGGGAAAAGCCGAAAGACAAAAAACAACAACATATATGTATATATACACATATATATATATATATATATATATATATATATATATATATGGGTCCTGGTCTTATGATCGAAAGTACATTTCATTGAAATGTACATGATCAATCTCATTTTCGTGAAAGTGCATTTTGTCGAAAATGCACTTTCGCTGAAAGGTAAGTAAGCAAACAGTTGTTTGCATGTAGATTTAATTGTACATCAACTGTACTGTTGATTGTACAAGTAAGAAAATAGTTGCTTAGATCGTGGTGCAGCGGGGATAAGGGAATATTCCCTTTTCCCCACTGTAGTGCGATCTTGAAGTGAGAATATTAAAGTAGGAGGGTAGGGGGGTGCAGCGGGGCTTGCCCCCCTGCATAAATGTGAGTACTGTTTTATTTTTTTAGTTTTTTGTCATGTTTTTTTTTTTAATGTGAAAGTGAGTTTGAGGTACATTTCGATGAAACTTACTTTCGATGCATAAACATAGATCCATATATATATATATATATATATATATATTCACTTTATAATCCCAAAATCCTGAAATATCGAATTTCAGAATTTCGAGATCATAAAGCCAAAACCTTACAATCCCGAAACCCCAGAAGTGCGAATTTTAAAATCACGAACACTACACTAAACATACACCACACACATACACATACATACACCTCCCCCCAAAACCAGAAGTGCTACTTCAACATCTCCGAACATCGGGATTTTGAAATTTGCCTTTCTGGTGTTTCGGTATATAGAGCTTTAATCTTTATAATCTCGGGATTCTGAAATTCAATATTTCAGAATTTCGGGATTATATAGTGTACCTATAAATATATATATATATATATATATATATATATATATATGGGATCCGTACGGATCCCCGACTGCACTTTCCACTGAAACCTTAATCGGCGAGCATACTTAACCGAAAGTGCTGTTCACCGAAGCAGGTCATACTATGGTGCGGATAAGGGAAAATTCCCTTTTCTCCACTGTAGTGTGACCTCAGAGTGAGAATATTAAGGTAGAGGGTGTGTGGGAGGCGCAGCTCCCCACATGGGGCATGCAGGGGGGCTTGCCTCCCCTGCATAGCAGTAGATTTAATGTCTTTTTTTTTTTAACATACTTTAACGAAAGTGCTTTTTTGGTGGAAGCGCTTTCGTTAAAGTGTGTTTGGTAATTATGGATTCGGACTTTCGATCAAAAGTCCTAGATCTATATATATATATGGATCTAGAATGTTTGCTTGAATGAGGAAACGTCCGAATCCATAACAACCGAACACACTTTAACAAAAGCGCTTTTATCAAAAAAGCGCTTTCGTTAAAGCGTGCTACAAAAAAAAAAAACACTTCATTAATGTTTTAGCAGGAGGGCTTCACCCCCCTGCACCTCCCATGTGGGGGGCTGTGCCCCCACACCCACCCTACTGTAATATTCTCCTTCCGAGACCGCACTACAGTGGGGAAAAGGGAATTTTCCCTTATCCGCACCATAGTACGGCCTCGGCAACAGGCATACTTACGCATATATATATATATATATATATATATATATATATATATATATATATATAGATGGCTTACTGCTTGTCTGACAGAACCCATGTGGCTAGAGTAGTAGGTGCAATTTCAGAAAGCAAAACAGTTACCATTGGTGTACCACAGGACTCAGTTTTGGGTCCTCTCATATTTTACATATATGTCTCAGATCTTCAGGCAGCACTTTTAACCTATGGTTAACTAAGTTTGCAGATGACTGCAATTTGGGAGCTGTTATTCAAACTTCAACTGACTCACAATTGCTGCAACATGGCTTAGACCATGTTAACAACTGGTGCAAGGACAATGTTCTCAAATTAAATGTAGGGAAATATAGCATAGTTCATTTTGGTAAACAAAACAGTTTCCCTTACAGTTTAGAGGTGCTCTGCCAATCAGACACTTTTGTAAGTGACCTAGGCACTCTTGTTGAGAATTCCTTATCATCTGACCATCATGTATCCACAGTAGTACAGAATGCCTTTTACCTGGCCCATATAATTTCCAAATGTATCCGCACTAGATCCAAAGAAGTCTTAATTCCCCTTTAATCATGTCTTATCAGACCCGTTTATTGACTATAACATACTTTTTAGCATGTATTTATCTAAACATATCCTACAACTGGAAAGACCTCAGAAATTCATAAGTAAAAAGATCAGTGTGGCCTCAAAAATCTTAGTTGTCAGGAGAGACTGGCAGCCTTTTCTCTATACTCAAGTCTCTTACAGATTCATCCATGGAGATCTATGTCTAGCCTTTCATGCCATAAAAGGTCCAACTCTATTTGATCTCCTATTCCACCGCAGAAGTAATGGTACATCAAATACTTTGTTAAAGGAACTAAACCTTCATCAGAGGATAAAAAAGACAGAACATGATAGATTTGTATCCCAGTGTATCTCACTACTTTTTGCCCATCTTATGAACTGGAATAGTTTTCTCTTACATCACATTCACAGTGTGCATATATGGGAGGTGGGGGTGGCAGTATACGCTGAAGCTTTCAGCCTCTCCATGGATTGGAAAGTTAGGGCAGAGCAAAATCCCTGATGACTGCCTGGAAGACAGCCTCCTATGACCAGCTTTCACCCTGTAGATGGAATGGATGGGCCATTTTTTTCACAGGATGGCTGAAGAGTGGCAGGCAGCTGAGTAAAAAAAAAAAAAAAAAAAATCTTTCAGTAACTTTCAGTCAGCCGGGGGAAGTGCTGCAGAATGGGTTTACCTGGGAATAGACAGCCATGAACGAGTCTTCAATGAATTTAACAAGAGGATTACAAAAGATGGTGTGCCAACCTACTTTCATCCTTTTGTACATGTTGGATTGGTAAGTGATGCTGTGTCTTACAAAAACTGTCATTGTTTTGTCACACATTATACACAGAGATCCATTGCATTCACTTCAAGATCTGTGATAAGAGCTGAGTTATGCATAGACTGACAGAGAAGCCCTCGGCCTGCTCTAGGGAGTGAAGGAGTTTCACCATTGTTGGTGTGGGGTGAGTTTCACTTAGGTCACAGGCCATCAAACCTTGTCGTCCATGGCCAAAAAATGGTGCTCGATTCATTACAGCAGAATGCCTCTGCTGTTGAGTATTATTCTCAAGAGCACATTTATAGGCACTGAATATAATGGGATGAAACAGCTGTACATAGATCACACTGACAAGTCTATAACCTTCTGACCTTTAAAACACTGGATTACCTTAATCCTGTGTTGATGTTTTCTACTTCCCATATGTATATCAACATTATTTGTGAAGAAAGTTAATGAATGCTATTTTCTAATTTCAAGTCAAAGCTTATTACATAATCTTGGAATCATTTTGTAGTGTATTTGTTTTTATAAATATTTAAGGAAGCTATTAAAGCCAAGACTTCTGATCATAAGCCATTATAGCACAAAATGTACAATGTCTTTTTTACGTACAGAAATGTAGTGCATGCAACCCCCTAGCATAGGATCATAGGAGGTTACTAGGCTAATGGCCCAGGGGTCCTTACAAGCCTAGCCAAGAGTTTATCCACAAAAAGAAACCTAAGTCAGCACCTGTCACCCTTGCCAATGAGGGACACAGGTGGAATTCTTGGGACAAATTTGTGGTTTCCCATTCACTCATCAAGGTTGCGCTTGAAGAGGGTCAGCGAGATGCTCTGTTTGATGGGTATGGGAAGTCTATTCCAGAGATGGGGCAGCCTCTGGGAGACAAACCTGTCTCTCCAGCAGGTTTTCTTGATGTTGCATATTAAATTCAGGCCTTTTCAGTGGGTAGTGCATGAGGAGTTAGAGTTACAGATATGGAGCATCTCTAGTAGAGCAGGGTCCTAGATTGCCTTGTAGGAAAGACACAGATCACCCCTGAGCAATGTGTATGATACCGAGTAGAGTGATAGTGATTTGAGCCTGTCTGCATAGGACAGGTGTTGGAGGCCATGGATTCTCTTTGTGATGTATTTCAGTGGCCTTTCCAGTTGGTGCAGATGTTTTGGAGAGGTACATCCCAAACAGGGCATTATACTCAATTATTGATCTAAAGAGGGAGGAGTATAGAGAGGTAATAACCTCCTTTTTTATGGCTGCAATCCTTTAGTTATGAGCTGAATCAAGTAAAATGCTTTTCTGACCACTGCCGCTACATGATGGTCAAATGTGAGGTCGTTATCAACCTGAGTGCCCAGGTCTCTCAACAGGTTGTGTGCTTAGGGGGTTGTCATTGATGTGGTAATCAGTAGGGGTTGTGTTTTTGCCAAATGATATGATAATACATTTTTTTGCATTTAGCTTGAAGCCATGACTTTGGCACCAGTCATTAGTTGCTGTGAGACCTTCTTGCAGTATGTTAACATCATTTGGAAAGTCAATGACAGAACCCAACTTACAGTCAGCCACAGGCCTTTTGTCTTTGCCTGGACTTCTGAGAAATAGATGCCAAACAGCTGGGGTCCCAGGACAGATCCCTGGGGAACTCCACTAGTGACAGGTCTGCTATTGGAGGTGGAGGTGCCTATTTTGACTTTGAGGTTCTGTCGGTGAGCCA
The DNA here is from genome assembly GCF_019279795.1 of Protopterus annectens. NCBI lineage: Eukaryota > Metazoa > Chordata > Ceratodontiformes > Protopteridae > Protopterus > Protopterus annectens. The sequence goes on along the minus strand of NC_056743.1, from coordinate 1,747,271,051 downwards.
GTTGGCCACCCACCTGATAAGATAGGGATTTACACCAAGCTGTTTTAGCTTTTCGATGATGCCCAAGTGGGGGATTGTGTTAAAGGCTTTGGCCAAGTCAAGGTAAGCTGTATGCACTGACTTTCCCTCATCCAGGGGCTTGTTGACAGTCTCAAAGAAGTCAACCAGGTTCAGCAGGCAAGATCTGCCCTTGATGAATCCAAACTGAGTGGGGTCAAGTGCTTGGAGATTGCCTATGTCCTTGTTTATGAGATCTATAATAATATGCTCTATGACTTTACAGATCAGACTTATCAAGCTAATGGGGTGATAGTTTACAGGGTCAGTAGTGGCACCACCTTTGTGCAAGGGGATGACAAAGGCAGTTCTCCACTCTGCTGGAATAAAGCCAGTACTTAGGCTGCGGTTGAATAGGGTGCTCAATGGCGAAGCCAGTTCTTGCTGGAGATGTTGCAGAATACATCCTGAGCTACTATCAGGTCCCGTGGAAGCTGTGTTCTTCACCTGTAACATTTGATCTACTGAGATGTGAGGTGCAGGACAAGTATCGGAGATGTTGAAAGGCCTTTGGGGGAGGCCTGTGATGGCTAGGCATGATTCTGGCATTGCTGTATCTTAATCAGAACTTAAAAATCCTGTATAGATTTACTAAAACCAAAGGGCAGGAAACAAGTGCAAAATGAGCAACTTCAGAATGTGAATGGCAGACCCAATAAAATACTTTGCTACTGGCCATTATATGCTTAGAGAAGTGACAAATGGCAGCAAAGGGAAATTGTGTTAGTGAGGACCTCTAATGCTCACAGCTGATGTAGATGGGGATACACAAAGGGCACATGCAGACTAGATTCATAGTTACTACTTACTAAGGATATTAATACTTGCTACAAGATGACTGACACTTAGCAAAAGACAGACAGATAACCAGATGTGTATCCCTAGATGGGTAAATGTCTGTGCTCATACCGAAAGACGGTTGTATGGCCAGACCCCACATTCAGTGAAGGATGGATGTCCAGGTCTGTATCTCAAGAAACATAGTGCAGTGGCATATCATAATATGGATATATTTCTAAAGCCATAGCTTTAGAATCAAAATAGGCCACCTTCCTAGACAAGCTAGGATGGATGGGTCCTTATATACTTCAAGAAGGGCAGTGGCTTCAGCCATCCTATCAACACTGAGTGATGACCACTTTCATTCCCCAGAGAAGGAAGATTTTTGTTGAAACTATCCTAGTACCCCAAAGGAAGATAGCAGTCCTGAAGTAATCATCCTGTGTACTAATACCAGTTACTGCTCCAATCCAAATGGAGCCCTAAATATGCTATCCAGGGTATCTTAGGGAACCTTATAGGAGCTGAGCTTCTAGACAAAGTAATTATGAACTATAAATAAATGTGCAATAATTGCAAGTGATGTATCAGATATTTCATGACTTTGTGCAGTAGAAAAGTTCAATTTTACATTTACTAAGGAAGAATAGTGTCCTATAGCATGACAGCTTCTGCTATTGATCCTGGAGTTAAAAACTGAACATGTAATCTTATCGATATTGCTATTGCAACCATAGCAACCACAGTTAGCAGCATTTATCTGTTAAATTATAGTATTATTTGCATTGTTAGAACTAATGATAACATTAAAATATTACTATGTTGATATATGGCCATAGATAAATGCTTATCTTTTTGTTATGATCAATTATTAACATCTCAAAACATTGCATAATTATCTCTCAGGAATGTAACTAAAACAGAAGCAGTGTAGCATTTATTGACACCACAACTCATGTGCCTGTTTGAGACTGTGTGTGTGTGTGTGTGTGTGTGTGTGTGTGTGTGTGTGTGTGTGTGTGTGTGTGTGTGTGTGTGTGTGTTTGTGAATATGGGTGGGCAGCTCAATCGCAATATCAACAAAGAAAGTAAAGCAATATTTACCGCTTGCTGTGATTCACCATGTTTTATACTGTTTAGAATATAAAAAAACATTTAGCTTGAATATAACAGACTGCATTAACAAGAGGTGCTATTTCTTGACAGCTGAAGACTTTAACATACATGTTGCCTGATACACTGTTCTGCAGTGGTTTTCTTTCCCTCAGTGTGGACAGGCTACTGGCTTTATTGCAGATGTGGAAATGCTGCTGCTTCTAGAATATCTGTCATCATTGTGACATTGCCTTTGTCAACACTCCACTAGACTTTTAACTGTTAACCAGTCTTTGCTAGCAGTTTAGTTTCAAACTTCCTTTGTGGTTTTAGAGATTGCACATTCTATTATTTTATATTATTTCTGTATCCACTGCCTGCTAACCATCTAGTCACCACAGCAACCATGTCCACTCATTCCGTATTGCTGGTCCAAGAGTCATTAGTGGGATAGCAATCATTCAGGCAGGCATGAGGGTTTTTTTCAATTTTTGTAGCTCTGATTCTATTTTCAGCAGATGTGAGGACCCATGCCTTCCCCTCTGACCACGTACACCCCTGCACTCATCCAATAAAGGCTACCTCCAAGTAATGGCTTTGTACAACCAAGTATACATTCCTGGTCCATATCATGCATAGCATGCACTTTCCAGGAGATGCAAGCAAAAAGACAGCACCCCCCCACCCCACCCCCAAGATGAACAAACAAGTGTGACTGACTCAGTCCCACCCTGCCACATTTGCTCTTCCAGCAGATCAGATTTACTATCTCAGCATTAACTGCTAAGGCTACACCGGTTAAGCACTTCTTGATCCTCATTCATCTTTGCCACAGTAAGGGCATCCCAAAGCCAAATGAAAAGGGGACATTTCTTTTCACCTCAAAATTTTGAGTAACCTTGAAACCAACAGGTGCCACTTTGACTCGTAAAACTGATGCAGAACTTTAGAATGGCCATGAAAGCCTTGTACCACTATGTGGGTCTTGCCTGTTTCTTTTTGACAAGCTGCTCCTGTCCATAGTATGCTACTAGATGTCAATGTATTGCACCTAGTAGCATATCTCCCTCTGAACCTGATGCTTATGGGGTCCTAGTTCCTTGTGGAGACTGATGTCACACCTGAAAACACTTAGTGCCCCATACACAGCATATGTGATTCTGTACTTGTGTGGTGTGCCACATTCAGATAAGGTGTTAAACCAAAATCTTATCTACCAGTCCTGCTGTGGCATTGCCCTGTCAAGTGTTCAAATGAAAGAAAAATAATCCAAGAGAGACTGAAAACAAGAGAAAAGAATTTAAATATGTGCCTTTGCCAACAGTCCCTTCCAATAAAACCAGGACATGCAGATTCTCAACTATACAAGTGACGGTATGAATGCTAGCTACTGCCATATCTCCTATACAGTCACGTCACTATCAGTCTTAAGCATTGTGGGTTTAATGTGCTTTGAGATAAGAAATGCTACACAAATAAGACTTTGTTTATTTACCTGTCAGCATTAATCACTATGGTTGCACCACTGTTAAACTTCCTGTTTGACAATCAAATCCACAGATCCTGTGGGAGTACTTGTGATTACCTTTTCATAAACAAATAATAATTTTGATCTGTTTTCTCTGCTTTTTCCCTTTTACACATTTGTGTAAATATTAATTTTCAACACATTGTCTTCCTCTTTATAATTTTTCCATTTTCCTGTACACTGCATGGGTAAAATTAAAATGCTTTGGAAGCAGCATTTTAGGCTTTTTATGTAGGTGGATTGGGCACTCTAAATTGGCCCTAGGCATGAGTGCACGTGTATGTGTCTTCCGTGGAAGGTTGGGTGCCTGGCTGGCAACTCGACACCATAAAACTCGACTGCCAATCATGAGGGACAGGTGGTCCGCTGTGGCCACCCCTAACCAGGAAAAGCCGAAAGAAGAAGAAGATGGAATGTTGCCATTGATTTTACTAAGAGCATGCAATGCCTTGTCCATAAATAGAGGAGCTTGAAACCTACACGTAACATAGACTGGACATGTCCTTTTAAGGCTTGCACTCCTTCTCTACTGTCTTTCTCATGGCTAGTTTATTATATTATTTTTTCTCCCACTGTTCATGTTCCCTTCCCATCCATCTTTAGCTGTTGCATTCTGTCCTCTGCACCAAGACCTTGTGTTCTCTTCTCTGGAGTTCAGGATGCATCCAGAGATCATCTGACTTTTCCCTTGGTTTTTCTCATTTTCCTTTCATTC